>NC_069504.1:148767427-148940693 GCF_027579735.1 Bombina bombina
TCCCACCACATGTGCCTATAAGACCCCCTTTCTCCACACCCTCTGTAACATAGTTTGCTCTTATTAGTTGAATAATGAGATGTGTTAGTCTGGATTAAGTACCATCTAAATATTGTTTTTATAGTGTTTTCCCGTAAATCTGAACTTGTCAGGCCTTTGCAGGACTCGTGGAATATCTGATCCCACTCTTCCCTAGGGAGTGTAAGACCTAAGTCTGCTTCCCACTTCAGAATGATGTTGGATTTGGTATTAAGCTTATCAGCTTGAATATCCATGTATATCTTGGAAATTACTCCTTTTTCTCTAAGCTCTGATTTGCATATTCTTTCTAAACTAGTGGTAAGTTGTCTGTTGTGAAGTTTAATGTAGCTGGTTAATGCTGAGGAAATCTGAAGATATGCAAACCAATGCAGTTTGACCGGCTGTAGTATATCACTTAAATGGTTATAGGTTGCTACTTTTCCCTGTACCATTAGGTCGGCCACCCTATATAATCCCTTGTTTGTCCATTTACCTACATAACTATGTAGCTCTTTCGGTAGAAGATACTTTATGGGCCTGATCCATGAGTGATTAGGTAGGAGTGTTTGGGATTTCATGGCCAGATTCCAACATCTTTGTGATTCTAGTATGGTAGGGAATAAACCCAAGCGATATCCGCCCTCTTTACCTGAATCCCATAAGATACCATCCAAATTTTCTTGTTCTACCAGATTTCTCTCTATTTTAGTCCACACTACTTCACTCGACTGTTTACTTAAAAGTGTCGTTTGAGCTGTCCTTGCAGCTTGATAGTAATCGGCTAAGTTTGGTACACCAACCCCTCCTCTCTGTCTATGTTGAGCTAAAATCTGTGACGCAATTCTCGCTCCCCTATTTCCCCTCAAGAAGGAGTGGAGATCCGTTTGTAGTTTCTTTAGGTCCTGATGGGGGACCCTAATTGGTAAGGCACGAAACAAATACAGAAGTCTGGGAAGTATATTCATTTTTATTGATGATAGACGGCCATACCACGAGAAGTTGCCTTTCTTCCAATTATGTAATTCCTGTCTAATTGTGTGATATAAAGGGATATAATTTAGTTGATAGAGCTTATGATACGAGTCTGCTAGCTTTATCCCCAAGTATGTAAGGGATTGCTTGACCCAAGAGATATCAAAGTTGACCTCTAACATCTTTTTCGTATGTGAGGGGAGTGATATCGGCAAGGCCTCGCACTAATCTATATTGACCTTGTAGCCAGATATTTCCAAAAATTCTTGTAATACCTTGTATAGATGCGTCATGGAATTTAAAGGTTTAGTTATTGTCAATAGGATGTCTGCGAACAACGATAATTTATATTCTTTTTTTCCTATCTTAACTCCACTAATATCATCCGATCTCCTAATTCTGGAAGCTAGCGGTTCGATACAAAGAGCGAACAATAGTGGGGACAGAGGACAGCCCTGCCTGGTACCATTCAATATTGGTATAGATCTAGATTGGTATCCCGCAGCGCTTATTGTTGCCGATGGTGTTGAGTAGATTCCCTTAATTGCCCGTACAAAGTCGCCCTCAAATCCGTAACCCGTCAGGACCTCCAACATGTATGACCAATCAATTCTGTCGAACGCCTTCTCCGCGTCCAGTGATAGGAGCAGAGAAGGCGTTTCCCCTATTTTTAAACATTCCGTCAAATCTATTATTCTTCGGACATTGTCTGGAGCTTCCCTACCCTGAATGAACCCCACCTGATCAGGGTGAATAATCCCCGGGAGCACTGTCTTAAGTCTGTTAGCCAATATTTTTGTTAGTATTTTTATGTCCTGGTTAATTAATGAAATCGGTCTGTAGTTTTTGCATTGTGTAGGATCTTTCCCAGGTTTGGGAATAACTACAATCTTGGCTCTTAGTAAGTCCATAGGGATCTCCACTCCTTTCATGATATCATTACAGAATGTTTTTAAGTGTAGGACTAACTCCTTTTTGAAGGCCTTATAATATTCACTGGTTAGGCCATCAGGGCCTGCTGCCTTTACCCACCTTAAGATCCTTCAAAACATTAAGGATTTCCTGGGAAGTTATCTCTGCATTCAAACTCTCTTTATTTGCGGTGGAAATTTTCCTAACTTGGGCTTGTCTCAAAAATTCTAGTATTTTAGTGTGTGTCTGAGGTGTTCTAGTAACCTTTTTACCATCATAAAGTGATTCATAATAGGATGCAAAAGTATCCGTGATCTCCTGTGGGTTTGATGTTTTAGTACCTTCTTCAGTCTGAATGGTCGGGATAGAATGCATTTTCACTCTCTCTCTCAATTTATTGGCTAAATATTTATCAGGTTTATTTGAATAAATAAAATAAGAGGTCTTTAATCTTTGGATAGCTCTCGCGGCCGAATCATTTAAAATCTTTGCTAATAGCTTTCTTTTAGTCTGTAATAATTTAAAAGTGGCTACCGATAAGGTTTGTTTATGTTGTGTTTCTAGTGTATGGATTTCCTCTTGGAGTTGGTCTATGGTCTTATGAGAGATTTTCCTAATCTTAGCCTTTTCTTGTATAAACATTCCTCTCATATAAGGCTTATGTGCTGCCCAGGCGGAAAGTTGGTTTAATGTGGATCCCCCTATTTAATTCCCAGTATTCTTTAAGTAGTTTGTTCATTTGAGCAAGGGCATGAGCATTACCAATAGTTTGTGGGTCATATGTCCAGGATCTTTGTCTTTGATAATTAAAGGGCCACTGTAAGTAAATATTTTCTATGCCTGTTACTAACTAACTACCCCAAATACGCTTTTTATCAATAGCATTTCATTAACATATCTCTACCGTATATCAGAAATCTTGTCTGCACATTTAATTGTTTTCCAAACCCACTCAGTGGGTTTCCTTTGCTCTGTACCAATCCGTTTACAATACCTAGGTTTCAAAATGGCGCTTTAAACACAAAGTTATTGGTTTAAGTATTTTGAACATGCAGTGCTGAAAATAGTGGGCAGGATAACGTGACATCATCGGCGAATAAAAGATATAACTATTAGAACGTTATGAAACGTTGTTTTGGAGAAAATATAGGTCAGTAGGTTTTAATGAATGTTTATTAACTTTAATATGTTAGTTGTTTAGCTTAAAAATTATAACAGAAAGTAATCCTTTAAGTATTCCCTTTAACTCCACCTGTACCACAGAGTGGTCTGACCAAACACAGGGAAATATAGAAGCGCTTATTATATTAGGGATCATCATCTGACTAACCGTTACATAGTCCAGTCGAGTATATGACCTGTGTGCATGTGAGTAGAATGTGTGGTCCGTCGTTTCTCCGTAACGGGTCTCCCAAGTATCCACTAGATTATGTGAGGCCAATGAGTCTCTCTTATTGATTTGGCTATTGATTTTTGTCTATTCAATTTCTTTGATATTTTGTTTGTCAAGTCTCTGACATGTGGTGATAGTGAAATATTAAAATCACCAGCCATGATTGTTCTAGTCTGGGACCATTGGGTAAGGTAAAATGAAATCTGTTTGAAAAACGAGTGTTGCTGTTCATTCGGGGCGTATACATTACAGAGCGTTACCCTCGTATCATGTATCCTCCCTCTGACTATAAGAAATCTCCCCTCCGGGTCTGTTATTACTTCTTCTTTTATAAAGTGTAAAGATGAGTGGATTAAAATTGAAACTCCCCTTTTTTTTTGGTCTGTGGTGGTGTGGTAATGTGTTGGATAGTGCCTGTGCCAAAATTTGGGAATCAATGCTTGGGTAAAATGTGTCTCCTGGAGGAAAATAATCTTAGCCTTTAGCTTCAAATATTGATTAACTGCCGTCTTGCGCTTAATATTTGTATTTAAGCCTCTCACATTATGCGAGAGGATTGTGAGTGTAGGTGTCATTTGTTATATTAGTGGTGTATTTGCCTGGACCCATAGCAACCTGTGCCAACCCAAAGAACCCGTTATACCACACAGACTGAATAACCTAAAAAATTAAAAACTGAACATTTTAAGTATAACATAACAATTGTATAGGCTCATTGCCCGATTGTAACAGTTGTTGTTCATCTAGCCCCTGTATAGAAAAAAAAATATCAAAAGGGAATAAACTCAGAGGGAGAGAAAACCAAAATGGGATACCTACTTTAAGTAAATAGTATCGTGCAGGAACTCTAAACATCTTAAATACAGCTAAACTAACTATAAAGGTGTATTTTTAATCTATAGCAATACAAGGACCTGGTCACTGGATAAAGTTCAAAATGTTCAATGCATCAGCGTGCCAGGTAAGACAGTGTCCATTATCGTATCAACAGAGTCTGTGTTATTGCAGCTTAACCTTATGAGGAAAACAGTGTAAAACAGTTAACTTTGTATACTCATCTGCCACCAGTCTGACCGTGAAGGCCGATCTCGTGTCATCTTAGAGTTTCAGAAACAGCAGTCATGCCTTAAGTCATTTTGGTTTCTTTTTGGTGACTTTGATCCATTTGGCTCTTTTGTGGTTGTTATCTCTATGTGGTTGTTGTTCTGCCTCCGAATCGCTGTGGGTGGATGGAAGATCCGGTGATTCCAGACCAAGATATTCACAGATATCCGGGATATCCTTCCTTTCTTTTATTGAGAGGGTTTTCCCCTCATGCATGATATGCAGGGCGAAGGGGAATCCCCATCGATAGTTAATTTGTTGCTTCCAGAGCAGTTGTGTGAGGGGCCTGAGTGAGCCTCTTCTCATCAATGTGCGTGTACACAAATCTTGATAAAACTGCACTACCACTCCTTGATATTTAAAGGTTGGGTTCTTCCTGGCCGCCATAAGAATTGCCTCTTTTTCTGGGAAACGAAGCAATTTCACTATTACATCTCTGGGCGGGAAATCACCCTTTGGCTTTGCTTTCAGGGCCCTATGAGCCCTCTCTATGTGGAAGTTGTCTTCTTCTGAAGATCCAGTGACCGCCCTGAACAATTGCTTTAAGTAGCACTGAAGGTCCAGCTGCGAAACGGTCTCCGGGACTCCTTTCAGCCTCAAGTTACTTCTCCGCGAGCGATTCTCCAAATCCTCCATCTTGTCTTGTATAGATGAGTGACACTTTAAAGGTACAGCGTACTGTAAAACGGTTTTCCACTTAATGTGTTTCCAATGCCTTGTTATACCGCTGAAGAGTATAAAATGTATGAGAAATAAATTGCTTGCTTAGGTTTATTTTCGTATATATGAAATAGCTGGTAGGGTTGCACTGATACTAGTATTGGTGCCGATACCAAGTATTTACCTGGGAGAGATTACTGTACCTCATTCAGACAAACCCCTGAAGTACTGGGCAAATTTATTGTTGTTGTTGTTATTTTTTTTTTGTTGGAATATTTTTTTATTGAGGTAAAGTCATAAATAATACAGTACAGTCATATAAGGAGATCATGGCAACATGTCCATATGATACATACCAGAGAAAGCAAACATAAATAAACAATAAAACAGACATGTCATTAGATTTATGCATAGTTCTAACAAGCTGTCCAAAGAGGGCATTCTTTAGCCATGAGTGATACCTCTTTTTACATAACTTCATATTCACAGACAGCGAATAATACCTGCATCTGAATTGTCAACTGAAGCCTATAATCTCACAGGGGTGGTTATTACTAAAAGGCTTATCTCTGTCAATGCTCAATTCAAGGATCTTAGTTTTACTTAAGGTAACATATACCAAACAAACAATAACTGAAGTTTCATACATGCCCTGCCTGGGACATGACCCCTCCTCAAGACTTAATTAATATGGGATAAAGTGTATAAGGAATACCTAGTTAACTAAACCCAGGCAGGCTATACCCTGTTCATCAGTGGGGGGTTGAGAATGTACCCGGGCGTCAGGGCGTCCGGGGGTATAGAAAAGAATAAGGGAGTGGGGAAGGGGGAAAGAGGATAAAAGGAAGCAAAGGGAGAGAAGGGGAGAAAAGGAGAAAGAAAGAAAGAAAGAAAAAGAAGAAAAAAAAAAAAAAAAAAGGGGGGGGGGGGAGGGGAAGAAGGGGACCCAAGTCCCAACAACAAGTGGCTATCTTCTATATTGTCCCTGTGGACTCCACTCATGAGGCTATTGTACATTAGATGTCTTTCTATTTGTTGACTCCTGCTTCCCAAAGTGCCCAAATTTGCCCGTGTAATCCAGCTTTGCCCATGGATCTCAAAGAGAAATCCTCCATAGAGCGGACATATTCGATGATATCTCGTATCATGTAAAGAGTGACCTGCGTTTTTCCTAACCAGCATCTTGCAATTGCTAGTTTTGTAGCTAAAAGTATAGTGATACATAGCACTCTCTCAGGTTGTGCCAGTTTCCCCAGTCCCAGATGGAACAGGGCAGTGTCAGATGTCAGTCTGTTTAGTAACCCCAATTGATCTAACATTACCTCTATTTGGTCCCATATTACCCTGATTCCCGCACAACTCCACCATATATGATAGTGGGAACCCCTTTGGCCACATCCCCTCCAGCATCTATCCGAAGTCTGTGGGAACATCTTATTGAGGCTAACTGGTACTCTATGCCAGCGTAGGACTAGTTTTATGTAAAGCTCATACAGTGAGACACAGTGAATTGCTGCTCTTGTGTATTGAACTGCCTGTTGCCACTCCAACCCCTCGTGCTCCTTCCTCATATCCCTCTCCCATTCCACAATGCGGAATGTTTTGGCAAATCTTTCTGAGTCTAGTAGGAGTTGGTAATGTATTGTCAACGCCTTGCGTAGGGGTTTGCCCACCAGCCATCTTTTTTCCCATTGTGTCAATTCTCTGGGTTTCTCCTTTTGGAACTTCCATGATATCAACAATGATATAAGCCTGAAATACTCAAAGTGGAACTTTTTGGGGATGTTTATGTCTAACAGATCTGAAGCTTGGGTCGCCAACCCTCTGGGTGTATAGAGATCTCTGACATGCTTGATGCCCCAGCCGGACCACATCTGCGTATGAGATTCCGGCAAACAGGAAAGTAGAGCCCTGATTGAATGGATTGGGGATGGGTGCGGAGCCACTCCGGTCAAGCCACTAAGTTCTTTCCATGTTTTAATGCCTGCTTTAATGACAGGATTCTCAACCCCCAAGAGTGCATCTGTATGCCGAGGGACCCATATGAGGTCTCCCAGCAACAGACCCGAGGGGAGCACAGCTTGCTCAAGCTGCCCCCACCTAGTATCTTCAGCTGGGGCCCCCCACGCTGTCACGTGGGAGAGCATAGCTGCCTTATAGTACTTGCCTATGCTAGGTGCTGCCAATCCTCCGTGTAGAACAGGCCGTTGTAGTTGTTGCATGGCTATCCTCGAGGGTTTACCCTGCCAGATAAACCTGTTTATGATCGTCTGGAATCGACTAAGGATATATTGCGGGACAGCCAGTGGTATACACCTAAAGAGGTACGTGACCTTGGGGAGAAGGGACATCTTCACCGACTGTATTCTCCCGATCCACGATATCTCATATTTAACCCATTTCGTAGTGAGAGAATCAAATTCTTTTAACAGAGGGTCGTAATTCGCCCGGATTACAGTCTTTGGGTCCGGGGAAAGGATAACCCCTAGGTGTTTCAATTCGGTCGTGGACCAAGCAAATGGGTAAGTCTCCTTGAGCTCCTTAAGTTGCTCCGTAGACAAGTTTATTGCCAACGCCTCTGTCTTAGTGAAGTTGAGCTTGTAGTATGATATCGCACCAAATGTCCGTAAACATTCAAAGACTGCCGGCAAAGAGGTTTCAGGCTCCGTGATGAACAGGGTGAGGTCATCTGCAAAAAGTGCGAGTTTTTGCAAAGTATCATGAATCAACATTCCCTGGATTTCAGCCGTCTTCCTAATCATGGTAGCCAAAGGCTCAATAGACAGTACAAATAGCAGTGGGGACAACGGGCACCCCTGTCTGGTACCATTTCTGATCTCAAAGGGATCGGAGCAGAACCCCTTTCCTCGGATTCTGGCTGAAGGGCCCGAGTATAGTGCCATGATTGCACTAGTTAGACAGGTCGGAAGCCCAAAGGCCCTCAACACTTCCTCCATATACTCCCACCGCACCCTGTCGAAGGCCTTTTCTGCGTCCAACGACAGGGCGACCAGTGGGAGCCCTAGAGACTTAGTCTCAACAAAGATGTCCAGAAGACGGCGCGTATTGTCCGAACCCTGACGGCCCCGGACAAACCCCACCTGGTCCAGATGGATCAGGGAGGGAAGTATTTTGGCTAGCCTATTAGCCAGGATTTTCGAGTAAAGTTTTATATCCACATTTATTAAGGATATAGGTCTATAACTTGCACATCTACTCGGATCTTTTTCCGGTTTTGGGATGGTCACAATTTCTGCTTCCAAGTATTCTCTGGGGAAACACCCAGTCTGGAAAGCTGCATTAAAGACAGACACCAGGAGGGGACTAATCTCCCCCGAGAGTTTCCTGTAAAAGATAGATGAGAATCCATCCGGACCAGGGGCCTTGTGTAATTTCAGCCCTTTTATAGCTTGGGTCACCTCGGAGACAGTAATAAGAGCTGACAACGATTCCTCAGCCTCCTTCGGAACCTTGGGCAGGTCAAGGGCGCGCAAAAAGTTCACTATGTCCTCCCTAGGGAGGCTTGGCTCTCTCTCAGATGCGGATATCTGGTAGAGCTTGCTATAATACTCCACAAACGCTTCGCCTATGGCTCTTGGCGAATAACGCCTTCCCTCCTCCGTCTGGATATAGGAGATTCTGTTTGCCATTGTCTTTTGGCGAAGTTTATTCGCAAGCATGCGGTCGGCCTTGTTTCCACTATGGTAGAATTTCATTTTCAGGTATTTGAGCGTTCTTTGCGTTTGCTCAAGTTCCAATTTTTGGATTTGTGCTTTGATTTCTTGCCACTTAGTGACATCCAAAGGGGAGGATCTGTTCTCAGCTCTCTTCCTAAATGCTCCCAGCCTGCAGTATAACTGTGCTAGGGACTCATTTCTCCGTTTTCTCTGCTGTGATTCCTTTTTTATGAGGAGCCCCCTCATGTAGGCTTTTAGTGCCAGCCAGACAATGGAGACTGAAGTCTCCCCCGTGTTGTTGATCTTTAGAAACTCAATGGTTTCTCTGGACCATTCGGGCATGGAAGTATCCTGGAAAAGATGCTCAGGCATGCGCCATCTCCTGGGCCCCTCTCGGGCACCTCCTGTCTCTAAAGCGACCACCACCGCATCATGATCTGACCATGTGCATGGCAGTATAACAGATCTCTGCACCCTCCTCAGTGCCCAAGGGTCACAGAAGAAGTAGTCTAATCTAGAGAAGGATGAGTGGGGAGCCGAGTAGAAGGTATGGTCACAGGAGTCAGGATGGAGAGCCCTCCAGACATCATGAAGGTCATATTGGGCAGACAGTTCCCTAAATTTTTGAGAGGTGTAGTCTCTATTCCTATCTCCTGGTAGTTTGGTGTTCCCCCTTCTATCTTTCTCTGGGTCCCAAATCATGTTGAAATCTCCAGCTAGGAGGGTGTGGCCTTGTTTCACTTTATCTAATTTCCGGAGGAGATTCTTAAGGAAGCTAGTTTGATTGGTGTTGGGTACATATATAGCCACCAATGTGTACAGGACACAGTCAAGCCGGCATACACAAATTACGTACCTCCCTGCAGTATCACAGTCAATGTATATAGGTTCGTACGCTACTTGATCCCCTATCAGTATCGTCACCCCCCTTGCCTTCTTGTGGAATGTGGATGCAATACAAATTGGGTAGTGTATGGATTTGAATCTGGTGGCTATATCTTCCGTCCAATGGGTCTCTTGGAGGAGAGCTATGTCAATGTGATGTTTTTTCAGAAATGTAGTGAGCAAGCTCCGTTTAGTCGGAGAGTTCAGGCCTCTGGTATTTAAGGTGCACAGTTTCATGTCTCACAACTATGAGGGGGCCCTTAGGTGTAGGGGTGAGAGAAAAAAAAAAAAAAAAAAAAAAGGGGGGTAGGGGAGGGATGAGAGTTATAGAATAAGAGTTTTCGGAATGCTGAGCCAACCTCTCCAGACGCCCCACCTCCCCGAATTGGCAGAGAGTCCTCAACTCCGCCAGGTGTATGCGGGGGGTCAAATGTCCCCTATCCGCATATGAGTACCGGGTTGGGGAGCAATGATGTAGGGTATTGTGATATGCAGAGGAATGAGGCGTAGGGGTGGGAGGGATCGGGCAGGGATAGGTGGAGTGAGGTAGTGCTGGTAGGGCAGGAGGGGAGGGGGAGTGTGGAGGGATGGGGCACGGGGTAGGAAACAGTAGTGGAATGAATGCGGGATGAAAGGTGTAGGGTGAGGGATAGAGGATGAGAGAAGGAATATGAAAAGTGTTAGGTGAGGAGTGAAGAGCGGAGGATGAAAGAGGAAAAATGTAAAATGAGGGATGGAAGGTGGAAAGAAAAGAAAACAAAAAAGAAATATAAATGGAAATGTAGATGAAGATGGAGGGGGGCGGAGCCAGCAACAGACCCATAGCCCCCCCCCCCCAAACCTGTAACTATAGGAAATTAAGACAACATTAACAAGTTTACAACCGTGCATAGGGACAGCAGTAACTTAACACAGGCCCGATAGGCCTTCAACATCAGTAAGCTATAAATCCACTTTAACATTAAACAGCAATTTCCAAGCAACATATAGACATTTCCTGAGACTAGTGGCATTCAAAGCTTATACTTTTACTAGTTTTCATGATATAATTGAGACCCACTAGTGCACTTCTGAGTGGACACAACCTAACCAGACCTATGCAGACCCTAGCCGTCACAGTATCAGTCTCAAGACTATGGGCTACCAGGATTCCATTCTCGGGCATGTGCTCTCAGCTCCGGACTCCTCCTGGGTGGACGTGCTGGTAAGTTGCGTTCTATGGGGGGTCTCCCCGGGGAGGCAGACGGCGATCCAGCCTGCTGTGGCAATTGCCATGTCCTGAGGAGCTCCTGCCCCTGTTGGGGAGTCAGTATGATATGCTGAGTTCCATCTTTGGTAGCTATTAATTTGGTAGGAAAGCCCCATCTATAACGGACTTGGTTACTTCTCAGGACTCTGGTGACCTCCGCGAAACTTCTCCTCTGAGCCAATGTGTAGGAGGAGAGATCTGGGAACAACGTAACCTCTCTGAATTGCCCATTAAGCTGGGGGGAGCGCAGCATTGCTCTCATCAATTTATCTTTGTATGAGTAGTAATGTAAGCGGGCTATAGTGTCTCTGGGTTTACCAGGGGGAAGATTTCTAGGTCTCGCCGTACGATGGATGCGATCTATTCTGTGCATGTCTCCCGCCGCTGGGCCAAGGATTGACTGGAAGAGGCGATGTGCATAATCTTCTAAGTCTTGCGGGAGAACCGACTCTGGGATTCCTCTGAGTCTCACATTATTTCGCCTAGATCTATCCTCTAGATCTGCCACCTTCGCCTCCAAAGAGGATACTTGATCCATCAGGCTTTGCGTTTGGCCCACCCAGTTAGTATGGTCCACCATGAGATCTTCCTGCTTCCTTTCAATAGTATCGGTTCTTTCACTGATAGAGGAGATATCTCGTCTCAGATCCTCAAATGTTCTTTCCAGCTTGTCAAACCGTCTGCTGAGGGTCTGATTTTGGGTCTCAAACATACGCTGAATAGAGTCCAATGGTAGAGGTAGGGTGTCTCCCTTAAATCTACCTGGGGTATTTGAAACAGAGAGTCTGCTCTCAGGGAGATCTTCCGGCATATCCTTCCGGCATATCTGAGGTATTAGATAACTCATCTTCGGATCTAATTGAATCCCTTTGCCCCCTTGGGTGGAAGTGATCCATCACCGTCTTCTTAGGACCAAGGTTACCTTTCAGTTTCTTCTTCGCTTGCTGCGACATAGTTGTTAGGTCTTTCCTTACCAAACCGGTCACTGCTATACCTGTTATATGGATGTTGTCAATCTGGAATATGTGAGAAGGGGGGGGGGGGCTTCCAGGGCCCTTTTTAGACCAGCATAGTGGTGTCTGACTAACTTTGGGTGCACAAATCAATGTATAGCAGGCATGTAGTCTCCCTCAAGGGGAGGGAGCCCCGGGTCTGCAGAAGGTCTGGAGGTATTGG
Organism: Bombina bombina; assembly: GCF_027579735.1. Classification (NCBI taxonomy): domain Eukaryota; kingdom Metazoa; phylum Chordata; class Amphibia; order Anura; family Bombinatoridae; genus Bombina; species Bombina bombina. The sequence goes on from NC_069504.1 coordinate 148,779,477, forward strand.
TTTTGTTTGCTACTATACTGGGGGTTAAGCCCCCCTAGGGGGTATATTGCTGTATCTTTATATTAGTATGCGACCCTCTCCTGGGGAAGTTGTCACCATAGGACGAGATGGGGAACTTAGTTAGAGCATTTGCAGCAAATGTTACACTGTAAGAGCGGGGCCAGCACAGCCCTTGGTTTGAGTTACACCTGACACATAATATTAAACCTTTACATTAAGAATGGAGGAGGTCCCACAAGTGGACCATGTGCTGGTGATTGTGGCGGTTCCCAAGAGCCCCCACGCGCCTCAGGGAGGGGGATACGACCAGAAGGAAGGGAAAAGGGTGAGTGGAAGTGACCAACCCAGACGAGCTGGGCCGGAAAGGGGGAAGCGCGAGGGGGACCAAGGCAGCCAGTCCCGTACGGCGAGACTTGTAGGTATACCCCTATAAACACAGTGTAGGGAAGATGGTAGAAAACATATACTGGTATTAGGTCAATGCTGGGAATTATAGGCCCTGCAGGTGGTTAATGTAACTTGGGGGGGAATACCAGACTCAAGAAGGGGAGAGTCTTAGGCGGGTACACCTAAGATGTGTATTTATCAAAGTAATATCTAAGACCTCTACTGCAGGGGGTACCTAAAAAAAGGCAAGAAAATTAAGGGTTATATCGGTAGAGGAAAAAAGCTATGTTCAATAATATGTGGTGCCCAAATTCCTGTGAAGAAAAAGGTATGGTTAATAAAAAAAAAAAAAAAAAAAAATGAAAAACACCACACCCTGAAAAAGTGGTTTTCAGAGACACTTGAGCTGACGCAGCAGCCTTAGCAAATGAATACAGGAGTTTATGTACACTTCTTGTGCTGCACCTTAAAGTCAGATCCTAGCAGTGCACAAATCACAAACCCAGGTCACAGCTGTTAAACGTATGCCACACAGTTCAGAGGAGGTGGGAGCATTATTGACTCTGCAGTCTAGTACTATTGCTCTGGATGTATGTCAATACAATTAAAACAGTTCTGATCAGAGGCTTCTCTGTGAAGCACTGGTCCCAGGAAAAAAAAGCACTGTAAAAGATGTTATGACTTTCAGACTTGTGTCTTTATTACAATTCAAACAGATTTATTTAGAAGCCTGGCAGAGTAATTACTATAGAGGCTAGAGACACCTCCAACTTCCAGTAGCCGCTACAGGAACTCCCCTTTACTTGCTTATGGCCGTGTTCTGCAACGCAGTGTCGGGGCAGGGAGCTAAGATTATTGCCAGTCAGCCTCTACTTTCCCCTTCTAGAGGGCAAACCAATGTGTTCAAGGCACCTAACCGCTTCCTCCAAGCCAGCTCCTCACATGTAAGGTCTTTTACTATTTATGCCCTTGCAGCCCTCTGTCAAATAACAGCGTCAGGCACATGCGGTGTGCAGTCTTACCAGATGCGTGGACAGTTCTAACTGGACTCCGCAGGCACCGCTCCTCATCTAGTTTCCTCTGCAGATGCTGTAAGAGGTCTCTCACTACCTCTCCGTCGGGCAGCGTGAAGGATGGGAGCCGCTTAGCAGAGGTGCTACACAAGTGCCGCTTACTGAAGGTCAGTAACCGCTATGGCCTCTCAAATTAAGATGCGGTGTAAACTTTAGTTAGTAGCCTCTCTTCACAAATAGATAAGACCTTCTTCCAGTCACTCCGGAGCGGAGCCCCGACCCTCCGTAGTGTAGAGTAGCAGCAGCAATAAAGCCGGTTGTAAGGTGTAGGTCTTTCAGAAGCGTAGAGTAGAAAATTACAAATCTCGTCAAAAAAAATTTGGACCCCAAGAACCTATGGCAGCTCTTAGGTCAGGGTATTGGTATTGTCTCCCCAGGTAGACTGTTGTATGTTGAGTTTTAGCTAAATGACCACAGCTTGTAAATTCTTGAGCCCCAAACTTCGGAAAGGATCTCCGCTCCTCTAGAGCTCCCCTGAACTCACAGTGTGCTCTAGGGCTGATGTCTGCACAGTTCAGATTGCGTGTGTATTGCTGCAGCTCGGTGTTCTGTAGTTAGGTGCTCCTAAAATTCAGGTCTCCAGCTCAAGCACTCATAATAAGTAGCTGTCCCTTTTTAGGCAATCTATATCAGGTTAGCAGAGCCGAAATTTGGGCAATTATATCAGGATAAATCCCTTTTTTATCTATAATAAGCAGAGAGCTACAGTTAGGCACGTCTGCTTCTCTCGGTAGCTAGCTCCGCCCCCCCCCGTTGTTATTATTAATATATGTTGTTGTAATATTTTTATTTATAACCCTGTTCTGTGAACTTTGTGACTACAAGCACATAAAACTGTTTTATTATTTACAAAATGTCTTTTGTGATACAGTTCATAATTATAAAGAAGCAATCTTAAATCATTAGTCTGTATTGTGCTTGGTAAACTGTCATGACATAAAAAAGTATCAGTAATTGGTATCAGTGAGTATTTTAAAAAAGTATCAGTACTTGTACTCGGTTTTAAAAAAAATGGTATTGGTGCAACCCTAATAGCTGGTTTTGTTTTTCAAACCACAACCCATAAAAAATGTTTGAGCTTGCTAGGGAATCCGATCTTCTTATTTTATCTTTCTGTACACACCCATACATCTCTAATAACCCTCACTTGGAGTGTAATTTTTTTTTATGCTTGTTATATTTACACAGCTTTTCTATAGCCAGTACTTAGAGACATGATACCCAAAATGTTTCCTTAATGATTCAGAGCATACCATTTGAGACAACTTTCTAATTTATTTACATTATCTAATTACTCTTGGTATCTTTTGTTGAAAAGCATACTTACATAGGCTTAGTAGCTGGGTGATAGGTGCTGATTGGTGACTGCACATATATGCCTCTTGTCATTGACTTGCTGAAGTGTTCAGTTAGTTCACAGTAGTGCATTGTTGCTCCTTCGACAAAGGATACCAAGAGAATGAAGCAAAATTGATAACAGATGTAAAATGGAAAGTTGTTGAATAATGTATGCTCTATCTGACTCATAAAAAATCGGGTAATCATGTTCCTTTAAGTAAATAATCTTTCACTATAGTTATGGATACCACAGGCAAAACCAGCTATTTCAAATACCAAAATAAAGGTAAATGAACTATAAACAATTTCATACACTCCAGCAGGTAAAATGGATCATTGAAAACAAATTAAAATTGGAGAACAATGTAGGATACACCGTAAGTTTTTTTCTTTTCTGAGAGTAAAATAGTTTTTACTAAATCTTTCTCATCAATACAAAAAGTGCAATTTCTTTCATGTAATTAGCAAGATTCCATGAGCTAGTGACGTAGGGAAATATACATTCCTACCAGGAGGGGCAAAGTTTCCCAAACCTTAAAATGCCTATAAATACACCCCTCACCACACCCACAATTCAGTTTTACAAACTTTGCCTCCGATGGAGGTGGTGAAGTAAGTTTGTGCTAGATTCTACGTTGATATGCGCTCCGCAGCAAGTTGGAGCCCGGTTTTCCTCTCAGCGTGCAGTGATTGTCAGAGGGATGTGAGGAGAGTATTGCCTATTTGAATGCAGTGATCTCCTTCTACGGGGTCTATTTCATAGGTTCTCTGTTATCGGTCGTAGAGATTCATCTCTTACCTCCCTTTTCAGATCGACGATATACTCTTATATATACCATTACCTCTGCTGATTCTCGTTTCAGTACTGGTTTGGCTTTCTACAAACATGTAGATGAGTGTCCTGGGGTAAGTAAATCTTATTTTCTGTGACACTCTAAGCTATGGTTGGGCACTTTGTTTATAAAGTTCTAAATATATGTATTCAAACATTTATTTGCCTTGACTCAGAATGTTCAACTTTCCTTATTTTTCAGACAGTCAGTTTCATATTTGGGATAATGCATTTGAATTAATCATTTTTTCTTACCTTCAAAAATTTGACTCTTTTTTTTCCTGTGGGCTGTTAGGCTCGCGGGGGCTGAAAATGCTTCATTTTATTGCGTTATTCTTGGCGCGGATTTTTTTGGTGCAAAAATTCTTTTCCGTTTCCGGCGTCATACGTGTCGCCGGAAGTTGCGTCATTTTTTGACGTTATTTTGCGCCAAAAATGTCGGCGTTCCGGATGTGGCGTCATTTTTGGCGCCAAAAGCATTTAGGCGCCAAATAATGTGGGCGTCTTATTTGGCGCTAAAAAATAAGGGCGTCGCTTTTGTCTCCACATTATTTAAGTCTTATTTTTTCAGTGCTTCTGGTTGCTAGAAGCTTGTTCTTTGGCATTTTTTCCCATTCCTGAAACTGTCATTTAAGGAATTTGATCAATTTTGCTTTATATGTTGTTTTTTCTCTTACATATTGCAAGATGTCTCACGTTGCATCTGAGTCAGAAGATACTACAGGAAAATCGCTGTCTACTGCTGGAGCTACCAAGCTAAGTGTATCTGCTATAATTTTTGGTATCTGTTTCTCCAGCTGTTGTTTGTATTGCATGTCATGACAAACTTATTAATGCAGATAAAATTTCCTTTAGTACTGTTACATTACCTGTTGCTGTTCCGTCAACATCTAATTTTCAGAGTGTTCCTGATAAACATAAGAGATTTTATTTTTTAAATCCATTAAGAAGGCTATGTCTGTTATTTCTCCTTCTAGTTTACATAAAAGTCTTTTAAAACTTCTCTTTTTTCAGATGAATTTTTAAATGAACATCATCATTCTGATACTGATAATGGTTCTTCTGGTTCAGAGGTTTCTGTCTCAGAGGTTGATGCTGATAAATCTTTGTATTTGTTCAAGATGGAATTTATTCGTTCTTTATTTAAAGAAGTATTAATTGCATTAGAAATAGAGGATTCTGGTCCTCTTGATTCTAAATCTAAACGTTTAAATAAGGTTTTTAAATCTCCTGTAGTTATTCCAGAAGTGTTTAATCTCCCTGATGCTATTTCTGAAGTAATTTCCAGGGAATGGAATAATTTGGGTAATTCTTTTACTCCTTCTAAACGTTTAAGCAATTATATCCTGTGCCATCTGACAGATTAGAGTTTTTTTGGGACAAAATCCCTAAGGTTATGGGGCTGTCTCTACTCCTGCTAAATGTGCTACTATTCCTACGGCAGATAGTAATTCATTTAAGGATCCTTTAGATAGGAAAATTGAATCCTTTCTAAGAAAAGCTTACTTATGTTCAGGTAATCTTCTTAGACTTGCTATATTTTTAGCGGATGTTGCTGCAGCTTCAACTTTTTGGTTAGAAGCTTTAGCGCAACAAGTAACAGATCATAATTTTATAGCATTATTATTATTCTATAACATGCTAATAATTTTATTGCTGATACCATCTTTTGATATCATTAGAGTTGATGTCAGGTATATGTCTCTAGCTATTTTAGCTAGAAAAGCTTTATGGATTAAACTTGGAATACTGATATGTCTTCTAAGTCAACTTTGCTTTCCCTTTCTTTCCAGGGTAATAAATTATTATTTCAACTGTTTCTGGAAGGAAGGGAACTTTTTTTCCAAAGGATAAAAAATCTAAGGTAAATTTAGGTCTAATAATCATTTCGTTCCTTTCCTCACAATAAGGAACAAAAGCCTGATCCTTCATTCTCAGGAGCGGTATCAGTTTGGAAACTATTTCCAGTTTGGAATATATCCAAGCCTTTTAGAAAACCTATAGCCAGCTCCTAAGTACCCATGAAGGTGCGGACCTTATTCCAGCTCAGCTGGTATGGGGCAGATTACGTTTTCTTCAAATAAATTTTGATCAATTCCGTTCTCAATTTCTGGTTTCAGAACATTGTTTCAGAAAGGTACAGAATTGGCTTCAGTTAAGGCCTCCTGCTAAGAGATTTTTTTTCTTTCCCGTGTCCCAGTTAACACAGCAAAGGCTCAGCATTTCTGAAATGTGTTTCAGATCTAGAGTTGGCTGGAGTAATTATGCCAGTTCCAGTTCTGGAACAGGGGCTGGGGTTTTATTTTATCTCTTCATTGTACCAAAGAAGGTCAATTCCTTCAGACCAGTTCCGGATCTATCAATATTGAATCGTTATGTAAGGATACCAACATTCAAGATGGTTACTGTAGGACTGTCCTGCCTTTTGTTTAGCAAGGGCATTATATGTCTACAATAGATTTACAGGATGTGTATCTACATATTCCGATTCATCCAGATCACTTTTAGTGTCTGAGATTCTCTTTTTAGACGAGCATTACCAGTTTTGTGGCTCTACCGTTTGGCCTAGCCTCAGTTCCAAGAATTTTTTTCAAAGGTTCTCGGTGCCCTTCTTTCTGTAATCAGAGAACAGGGTTTTTGGTATTTCCTTATTGGACAATATCTGGGTACTTGCTCAGTCTTCTCATTTTCGAAGAATCTCATACGAATCGACTTGTGTTGTTTCTTCAAGTTCATGGTTGGAGGATCAATTTACCAATCAGTTCATTGATTCCTCAGACAAGTGTAACCTTTTTAGGTTTCTAGAATAGATTCAGTGTCTATGACTCTGTCCTTGTCAGACAAGAGAAGTTTAACATTGATATCAGCTTGTCAAAACCTTCAGTCACAATCATTCCCTTTGGTAGCCTTATGCATGGAAATTTTAGGTCTTAGGACTGCCGCATCAGATGCGATCTCCTTTGCTCGTTTTCACATGCGACCTCTTCAGCTCTGTATGCTGAACCAATGGTGCAGGGATTACTCAAAGATATCTCAATTAATATCTTTAAACCGATTATACGACACTCTCTGACATGGTGGGCAGATCACCATCGTTTAGTTCAGGGGGCTTCTTTGTTCTTCCGACCTAGACTATAATCTCAACAGATGCAAGTCTTACAGGTTGGGGAGCTGTGTGGGGGTATCTGACGGCGCAAGGGGTTTGGGAATCTCAGGAGGTGAGATTTCCGATCAATATTTTGGAACTCTGTGCAATTTCAGAGCTCTTCAGTCTTGGCCTCTTCTGAAGAGAGAGTTGTTCATTTGTTTTCAGATAGACAATGTCACAACTGTGGCATACATCAATCATCAAGGAGGGACTCACAGTCCTCTGGCTATGAAAGAAGTATCTCGAATTTTGGTTTGGGCGGAATCCAGCTCCTGTCTAATCTCTGCGGTTCATATCCCAGGTATGGACAATTGGAAAGCGGATTATCTCAGTCGCCAAACGTTGCACCTGGGCGAATGGTCTTCACCCAGAGGTATTTCCTCAGATTGTTCAAATGTGGGAACTCTCAGAAATAGATCTGATGGCTTCTCATCTAAACAAGAAACTTCCCTGGTATCTGTCCGGATCCAGGGATCCTCGGGCGGAGGCAGTGGATGCATTATCTCTTCCTTACAAGTGTCATCCTGCCTATATCTTTCCGCCTCTAGTTCTTCTTCCAAGGGTATTCTCTAATATTCTAAAGGAATGCTCGTTTGTCCTGCTGGTAGCTCCAGCATGGCCTCACAGGTTTTGGTATGCGGATCTTATCCGGATGGCCTCTTGCCAGCTGTGGACTCTTCCGTTAAGACCAGTCTTTCTGTCTCAAGGTTCTTTTTTCCATCAGGATCTCAAAACCTTAATTTTAAGGTGTGGAGTTTGAACGCTTGATTCTTGGTCAAAGAGGTTTCTCTGACTCTGTGATTGATACTATGTGACAGGTTCGTAAATCTGTATCTAGAGAGATATATTATAGAGTCTGGAAGACTTATATTTCTTCAGGATGGTTTAGATAAAGGTTTGTCCGCAAGTTTCTTGAAAGACAAATCTCTGCTCTTTCTGTTCTTTTTCACAGAAGGATTGCTAATCTTCCTGATATTCATTGTTTTGTACAAGCTTTGGTTCGTATAAAACCTGTCATTAAGTCAATTTCTCCTCCTTGGAGTTTGAATTTGGTTCTGGGGGCTCTTCAAGCTTCTCCTTTTGAACCCATGCATTCTTTGGTCGTTATATTACTTTCTTGGAAAGTTTTGTTTCTTTTGGCCATCTCTTCTGCCAGAAGAGTCTCTGAATTATCTACTCTTTTTTGTGAGTCTCCTTTTCTGATTTTGCATCAGGATAAGGCGGTGCTGCGAACTTCTTTTGAATTTTTTACCTAAGGTTGTGAATTCTAACAACATTAGTAGAGAAATTGTGGTTCCTTCATTATGTCCTAATCCTATGAATTCTAAGGAGAAATCATTGCATTCTTTGGATGCTGTTAGAGCTTTGTAATATTATGTTGAAGCTACTAAGTCTTTCCGAAAGACTTCTAGTCTATTTGTCTTCTTTTCCGGTTCTAGAAAAGACCAGAAAGCTTCTGCCATTTCTTTGGCATCTTGGTTGAAATCTTTATTTCATCATGCCTATGTTGAGTCGGGTAACACTCCGCCTCAAAGGATTACAGCTCATTCTACTAGGTCAGTTTCTACTTCCTGGGCGTTTAAGAATGAAGCTTCGGTTGATCAGATTTGCAAAACAGCAACTTAGTCCTCTTTGCATACTTTTTCTAAATTCTACCATTTTGATGTGTTTTCTTCTTCTGAAGCAGTTTTTGGTAGAAACGTACTTCAGGCAGTGGTTTCAGTTTGAATCTTCTGCTTATGTTTTTTCATTAAAATTTTATTCTGGGTGTGGATTATTTTCAGCAGGAATTGGCTGTCTTTTATTTTATCCCTCCCTCTCTAGTGACTCTTGTGTGGAAAGATCCACATCTTGGGTAATCATTATCCCATACGTCACTAGCTCATGGACTCTTGCTAATTACATGAAAGAAAACATAATTTATGTAAGAACTTACCTGATAAATTCATTTCTTTCATATTAGCAAGAGTCCATGAGGCCCGCCCTTTTTTGTGGTGGTTTTGATTTTTTTGTATAAAGCACAATTATTCCAATTCCTTATTTTATATGCTTTCGCACTTTTTTCTTATCACCCCACTTCTTGGCTATTCGTTAAACTGAATTGTGGGTGTGGTGAGGGGTGTATTTATAGGCATTTTAAGGTTTGGGAAACTTTGCCCCTCCTGGTAGGAATGTATATCCCATACGTCACTAGCTCATGGACTCTTGCTAATATGAAAGAAATGAATTTATCAGGTAAGTTCTTACATAAATTATGTTATTTGTAAAATTATTTTCGAAAACGGATACTGTTACCGTAGCTTCCAAAAATAAGTTCTCCTGCTACAACTTTCAAGAAAATATAGGCTGTGCAGCTAATGTTCTAACCACCCATACCATCTATTTTTTGTTTATAACAAATTGAGTCAGACTTTTAAGTTTGTTCTGTGGTGGTTCTCAGAGTTCACATTAATGTTTTTATGTTTCAATACTTTTTTTGTTAGTGTGCATTGTATAAAAATGTGCTGTAGGGTCTCTGGCAGACAAGGGGTTAATTAAGAGCTCATTATGACTTACCAGCTGCTTGATTTCTTTTAATTTTGTTGTATTTAAATTTCATAATGATACTACTCTAGTATTTTGTTTTAATATATTTAACTCTTTCTTGAATGTGTAGATGCTGCATGCTAGGAATTAAAATGTACCACTTTTATTTGAAAGCCAATATCTTGGGTGGGGCTGTATATATTTCTCTCCATGAGATAATTCCTGGGAGCCCTTTCTAATTAATTCATGCATTTAACAGAGTAGTGGCCAGAGGCTACTCTTGCTCAGAGAGCTGTTTTCTTCCAGCGTCTGTACCTGTGGATCGGTCATTGCAAAAGTGCTTGGTGATTATTTTTTTTTATTGTTGCTGAGATGGCCTTTTGGCATATTGATCAGGTATGTGCTCAGAATATTTAACTGCTGTGTTGCAATGTATTTCACCTTCTCTTACATGTTATACTGCGTGTAGCTTTTGTCATCCTTTTTAAAGATTTTCTAAGTTTAGGACAGAACAAAGATTTTTTTTTTTTTTTTTCAAGTCAAAGTAATCCCAAAAAAAAAAAGTCATGTATATTTGAAGGTTTTTTTGTTTGCTAAAGGGACATGAAACCAAATTTCTCCAACATAGGTGTGTCCGGTCCACGGCGTCATCCTTACTTGTGGGATATTCTCTTCCCCAACAGGAAATGGCAAAGAGCCCAGCAAAGCTGGTCACATGATCCCTCCTAGGCTCCGCCTACCCCAGTCATTCTCTTTGCCGTTGTACAGGCAACATCTCCACGGAGATGGCTTAGAGTTTTTTAGTGTTTAACTGTAGTTTTTATTATTCAATCAAGAGTTTGTTATTTTAAAATAGTGCTGGTATGTACTATTTACTCAGAAACAGAAAAGAGATGAAGATTTCTGTTTGTATGAGGAAAATGATTTTAGCACCGTAACTAAAATCCATGGCTGTTCCACACAGGACTGTTGAGAGCAATTAACTTCAGTTGGGGGAACAGTGTGCAGTCTCTTACTGCTTGAGGTATGACACATTCTAACAAGACGATGTAATGCTGGAAGCTGTCATTTTCCCTATGGGATCCGGTAAGCCATGTTTATTAAGATAGTAAATAAGGGCTTCACAAGGGCTTATTAAGACTGTAGACTTTTTCTGGGCTAAATCGATTCATTATTAACACATATTTAGCCTTGAGGAATCATTTATTCTGGGTATTTTGATATGATTATATCGGCAGGCACTGTTTTAGACACCTTATTCTTTAGGGGCTTTCCCTAATCATAGTCAGAGCCTCATTTTCGCGCCGGTATGGCGCACTTGTTTTTGAGGACAGCATGGCATGCAGCTGCATGTGTGTGGAGCTCTGATACATAGAAAAGTCTTTCTGAAGGCATCATTTGGTATCGTATTCCCCTTTGGGCTTGGTTGGGTCTCAGCAAAGCAGATTTCAGGGACTGTAAAGGGGTTAAATATAAAAACGGCTCCGGTTCCGTTATTTTAAGGGTTAAAGCTTCCAAATTTGGTGTGCAATACTTTTAAGGCTTTAAGACACTGTGGTGAAATTTTGGTGAATTTTGAACAATTCCTTCATACTTTTTCGCAATTGCAGTAATAAAGTGTGTTTAGTTTAAAATTTAAAGTGACAGTAACGGTTTTATTTTAAAACGTTTTTTTGTGCTTTGTTATCAAGTTTATGCCTGTTTAACATGTCTGAACTACCAGATAGATTGTGTTCTGACTGTGGGGAAACCAAGGTTCCTTCTCATTTAACTATATGTATTTTATGTCATAAAAAATTTTAGTAAAAATGATGCCCAAGATGATTCCTCAAGTGAGGGGAGTAAGCATGGTACTGCATCATCCCCTCCTTCGTCTACACCAGTCTTGCCCATACAGGAGGCCCCTAGTACATCTAGTGCGCCAATACTCCTTACTATGCAACATTTAACGGCTGTAATGGATAATTCTATCAAAAACATTTTAGCCAATATGCCCACTTATCAGCGAAAGCGCGACTGCTCTGTTTTAGAAAATTCTGTAGAGCATGAGAACGCTGATGATATGGTTTCTGAAGGGCCCCTACACCAGTCTGAGGGGGCCAGGGAGGTTTTGTCTGAGGGAGAAATTTCAGATTCAGGAAACATTTCTCAACAAGCTGAACCTGATGTGATTACTTTTAAATTTAAGTTGGAACATCTCCGCGCTCTGCTTAAGGAGGTGTTATCCAATTTGGATGATTGTGATTATCTGGTCATTCCAGAACCACTATGTAAAATGGAAAAGTTCTTAGAGGCCCCGGGGCCCCCCGAAGCTTTTCCTATATCCAAGCGGGTGGCGTACATTGTTAGTAAAGAATGGGACAGGCCCGGTATACCTTTAGTACCTCCCCCCATATTTATAAAATTGTTTTCCTATAGTCGACCCCAGAAAGGACTGATGGCAGACAGTCCCCAAGGTCGAGGGGGCGGTTTCTACTCTACACAAGCGCGCCACTATACCCATAGAAGATAGTTGTGCTTTCCAAGATCCTATGGATAAAAAATTAGAATGTCTGCTAAAGATGTTTGTTCAGCAAGGTTCCCTTCTACAACCAATTGCATGCATTGTCCCTGTCACTGCAGCCGCGTGTTTCTAGTTTGATGAGCTAGGAAAGACGATTATTAGTATTTCTTCTTCTTATGAGGAGATTATGGACAGAATTCGTGCTCTTAAATTGGCTAATTCTTTCACCCTAGACACCACCTTGCAATTGGCTAGGTTAGCGGCGAAAAAATTCTGGGTTTGCTATTGTGGCGCAGAGCGCTTTGGTTAAAATCTTGGGCAGCGGATGCGTCTTCCAAGAACAAATTGCTTGACATTCCTTTCAAGGGGAAAACACTCTTTGGCCCTGACTTGAAAGAGATTATCTCTGATATCACTGGGGGCAAGGGCCACGCCCTTCCTCAGGATAGGTCTTTTCAAGACCAAAAATAAACCTAAGTTTCGTCCCTTTCGCAGAAACGGATCAGCCCCAAGGGCTACGTCCTCTAAGCAGGAAGGTAATACTTCTCAAGCCAATCCAGCCTGGAGACCTATGCAAGGCTGGAACAAAGGAAAGCAGGCCAGGAAACCTGCCACTGCTACCAAGACAGCATGAAATGCGGGCCCCCGATCCGGGACCGGATCTGGTGGGGGGCAGACTCTCTCTCTTCGCTCAGACTTGGGCAAGAGATGTTCTGGATCCTTGGGCGCTAGAAATAGTCTCCCAAGGTTATTCTCTGGAGTTCAAGGGGCTTCCTCCAAGGGGGAGGTTCCACAGGTCTCAGTTGTCTTCAGACCACATAAGAAGACAGGCATTCTTACATTGGGTAGAAGACCTGCTAAAAATGGGAGTGATTCATCCTGTTCCATTAGGAGAACAAGGGATGGGGTTCTACTCCAATCTGTTCATAGTTCCCAAAAAAGAGGGAACGTTCAGACCAATCTTAGATCTCAAGATCTTGAACAAGTTTCTCAAGGTTCCATCGTTCAAGATGGAAACCATTCGAACACTTCTTCCTTCCATCCAGGAAGGTCAATTCATGACCAAGGTGGATTTCAAGGATGCGTATCTACATATTCCTATCCACAAGGAACATCATCGGTTCCTAAGGTTTGCATTCCTGGACAAGCATTTCCTGTTCGTGGCGTTTTCTTTCGGATTAGCCACTGCTCCTAGGATTTTCTCATAGGTACTAGGGTCCCTTCTGGCGGTGCTAAGACCAAGGGGCATTGCTGTAGTACCTTACTTGGACGACATTCTGATTCGAGCGTCGTCCCTTCCTCAAGTAAAGGCTCACACGGACATTGTCCTGGCCTTTCTCAGATCTCACGGATGGAAAGTGAACGTGGAAAAGAGTTCTCTATCTCCGTCAACGAGGGTTCCCTTCTTGGGAACTATAATAGACTCCTTAGAAATGAGGATTTTTCTGACAGAAGCCAGAAAAACAAAACTTCTAGACTCTTGTCGGATACTTCATTCCGTTCCTCTTCCTTCCATAGCGCAGTGCATGGAAGTGATAGGTTTGATGGTAGCGGCAATGGACATAGTTCCTTTTGTGCGCATTCATCTAAGACCATTACAACTGTTCATGCTCAGTCAGTGGAATGGGGACTATTCAGACTTGTCTCCGAAGATACAAGTAAATCAGAGGACCAGAGACTCATTCCGTTGGTGGCTGTCCCTGGACATCCTGTCACAAGGGATGACCTTCCGCAGACCAGAGTGGGTCATTGTCACGACCGACGCCAGTCTGATGGGCTGGGGCGCGGTCTGGGGATCCCTGAAAGCTCAGGGTCTTTGGTCTCGGGTAGAATCTCTTCTACCGATAAATATTCTGGAACTGAGAGCGATATTCAATGCTCTCAAAGCTTGGCCTCAGCTAGCGAGGGCCAAGTTCATACATCAACCATCAGGGGGGAACAAGGAGTTCCCTAGCGATGGAAGAAGTGACCAAAATCATTCTATGGGCGGAGTCTCACTCCTGCCACCTGTCTGCTATCCACATCCCAGGAGTGGAAAATTGGGAAGCGGATTTTCTGAGTCGTCAGACATTGCATCCGGGGGAGTGGGAACTCCATCCGGAAATCTTTGCCCAAGTCACTCAACCGTGGGGCATTCCAGACATGGATCTGATGGCCTCTCGTCAGAACTTCAGAGTTCCTTACTACGGGTACAGATCCAGGGATCCCAAGGCGGCTCTAGTGGATGCACTAGTAGCACCTTGGACCTTCAAACTAGCTTATGTGTTCCCGCCGTTTCCTCTCATCCCCAGGCCGGTAGCCAGGAGGAGAGGGCGTCGGTGATTTTGATAGCTCCTGCGTGGCCACGCAGGACTTGGTATGCAGATCTGGTGAATATGTCATCGGCTCCACCATGGAAGCTACCTTTGAGACGAGACCTTCTTGTTCTAGGTCCGTTCGACCCACTCCAGCTGACTGCTTGGAGATTGAACGCTTGATCTTATCAAAGCGAGGGTTCTCAGATTCTGTTATTAATACTCTTGTTCAGGCCTGAAAGCCTGTAACCAGAAAAATTACCACATAATTTGGTATATCTGTTGGTGTGAATCTGCAGGATTCCCTTGGGACAAGGTTAAGATTCCTAAGAGTCTATCCTTCCTTCGAGAAGGATTGGAAAAAGGATTATCTGCAATTTCCTTGATGGGACAGATTTCTGCCTTGTCTGTGTTACTTCACAAAAAGCTGGCAGCTGTGCCAGATGTTCTAGCCTTTGTTCAGGCTCTGGTTAGAATCAAGCCTGTTTACAAAATTTTGACTCCTCCTTGGAGTCCTCAACCTAGTTCTTTCAGTTCTTCAGGGGGTTCCGTTTGAACCCTTACATTCCGTTGATATTAAGTTATTATCTTGGAAAGTTTTGTTTTTGGTTGCAATTTCTTCTGCTAGAAGAGTTTCAGAATTATCTGCTCTGCAGTGTTCTTCTCCTTATCTGGTGTTCCATGCAGATAAGGTGGTTTTGCGTACTAAACCTGGTTTTCTTCCAAAAGTTGTTTCTAACAAAAACATTAACCAGGAGATAGTTGTGCCTTCTTTGTGTCCTAATCCAGTTTCAAAGAAGGAACGTTTGTTGCACAACTTGGATGTAGTTCATGCTCTCAAATTTTACTTAGCAGCTACTAAGGATTTCAGACAAACTTTGTCTTTGTTTGTTGTTTATTCTGGTAAACGGAGAGGTCAAAGAGCAACTTCTACCTCTCTCTCCTTCTGGATTAAAAGCATTATCCGATTGGCTTATGAGACTGCCGGACGGCAGCCTCCTGAAAGAATCACAGCTCACTCCACTAGGGCTGTGGCTTCCACATGGGCCTTCAAGAACGAGGCTTCTGTTGATCAGATATGTAAGGCAGCGACTTGGTCTTCACTGCACACTTTTTCTAAATTTTACAAATTTGATACTTTTGCTTCTTCTGAGGCTATTTTTGGGAGAAAGGTTTTGCAAGCCGTGGTGCCTTCCATTTAGGTGACCTGATTTGCTCCCTCCCTTCATCCGTGTCCTAAAGCTTTGGTATTGGTTCCCACAAGTAAGGATGACGCCGTGGACCGGACACACCTATGTTGGAGAAAACAGAATTTATGTTTACCTGATAAATTACTTTCTCCAACGGTGTGTCCGGTCCACGGCCCGCCCTGGTTTTTTTAATCAGGTCTGATAATTTATTTTCTTTAACTACAGTCACCACGGTAACATATGGTTTCTCCTATGCAAATATTCCTCCTTAACGTCGGTCGAATGACTGGGGTAGGCGGAGCCTAGGAGGGATCATGTGACCAGCTTTGCTGGGCTCTTTGCCATTTCCTGTTGGGGAAGAGAATATCCCACAAGTAAGGATGACGCCGTGGACCGGACACACCGTTGGAGAAAGTAATTTATCAGGTAAACATAAATTCTGTTTTTCTTTTCTTTCTTGATTCAGGAAGGAGTCTATTGCTCATTGGCTCATACGCACATAAAGTTTTTTTTTTTGCGGCATAGAAATATGTTTAAAAAAACAAAGCACTGTAATACATTTTAAAACAGTCTTATTTAGATAGAACAGAAAAAAGTTTAAGAATCACGTGCCCTTAAATAGTCTATGTATGGCAGAAATGTAATGTGGTTGTATAATATAAGTCTTAATAAAGGGATATCAATGTGTTTTTTTTTTTTTAAAGGAATATTCTAGTTAAAATTAAACTTTCAGGATTTAGATAGATAGAGCATGCAATTTACAGCAACTTTCTAATTTACTCCTAAATTATCATTACTGATCTTGTCTCAGTAAAACAAAATTTTTTGTTTTGTTTGATAAAGGGAACCCAATTTTTTGTTATTTCCTGATTCACGTAGAGAGTACAATTTTACACAACTTTCCAATTTACTTCTATTATTTCATTTGGTTAATTCTCTTGGCATCCTTTGAAAAAGCAGCAATGCATTACTTGGGAGCAAGCTGAACGCATTGGGGGAGCCAATAGCATGAGGCTTATATGTGCAACCACCAAGCAGCAGCTCCTCAGCCAACCTAGGTGTCCTTTTCAACAAAGGATACTAAGAGAACAAAACAAATTAGAAAATAGAAGTACATTTGAAAGTTGTTTAAAATCACATGATCTATGGAAATCTTGAAAGAAAAAAATGTGGTATTCATGTCCTTTTTAAATTACAGTATCTCAGTATTTCTAGTGTTAAACACACCTCCCCTCTAAAGTGAATATTTTGCCTGTCATATGCCACTGATTTTACTATTTTTCTTCAGTGTATGAAATTCATGTGTCACTAGATTTATGTTAAAGGATTACTTTCTGTTATAATTTTTAAGCTAAACAACGAACATATTAAAGTTAATAAACATTAATTAAAACCTACTGACCTATATTTTCTCCAAAACGAAGTTTCATAACGTTCTAAAAGTTATATCTTTTATTCGCCGATGATGTCACGTTATCCTGCCCACTATTTTCAGCACTGAGTGTTCAAAATACTTAAACCAATAACTTTGTGTTTAAAGCGCCATTTTGAAACCTAGGTATTGTAAACGGATTGGTACAATTGGAAAACAATTAAATTTGCAGACAAGATTTCTGATATACGGTAGAGAGATGTTAATGAAATGCTATTGATAAAAAGCGTATTTGGGGTAGTTAGTTAGTAACAGGCATAGAAAATATTTACTTACAGTGGCCATTTAATATATCTGACACCCTCCAACGAGGTTCAGTAATTTAACAACATGAAGTAAAAGCATAGAGGAAACTAACAGGAAGTTCCTGATTTATGCATTTCAGTCTTGAGGAGTCTATTGCTCATTGGCTGATACACACATAACAAGTTGGTTTATTGCAGCATAGGAATATGTTTAAAAAACAAAGCACTGTAATACATTCTTATTTAGATAGAACATTTATATATATATTTTTTTTTTAAGAATCACGTGCCCTTAAATAGTCTTCTATGCATGACAGAAATGTAATGTGGTTGTATAATATACATCTTAATAAAGGGGATATCAATGTGGATTTTTAAACTCCATGAAACAAATCAAGCACTCTTCTGTGGCACACTAGGATGTCTTGACTATGATTCCAAATTTATGCTATAACATTGATCTTAAAGGGACAGTATAGTCAACATTAACCTTTTTGATTCATGCAATTTTTTAAACACCATTTCAGTTCTATTATCAAATTTTGCTTTGTTTTCTGGGTATCCTTTGTTAGAGAGTAAAGCTAGGTAGGCTGATAGGAATTAAAGGGTCAGTAAATTTAAGAATTTTAAAATGTCATTCGGTGTTCATTTATGTTTACAGTTTAACCACTTTTTTTTTAAGTAAATATAATATTTATATATAATAATGATGCTTACTTTTAGTAAACTAACCGTTAGTCCATGGTACTTCTTCAACCCCTCTATGACCTATCTTACATGGGAGGTATAGAGCTATTTAGTTCAGCCCACATGAAATGCATGACACACTTACATTTCCTCCCACTGAACATTGAATGTGCATGCTCTGGAATAGGTCATGTGTCAATGTAGAAGTGAAGCATCGATTGATTTAAATGAGTTAAGTGGATAGCGATGGAAGTCGCGCATTCGCAAACCTGTAACCCCACAAAGCCAGACATCAATCGCGCGTGCACAAAGGGACTACATAGTACGACAGATATGTTAGCGATAGGTGGATAAACATTACTTTAAAGAAAGGAAAATTAAAAAAAAAAGACATTGAAGCGGTAGGCGGTAATATCCAACGGGGCTAACATTTGAGATAAAATTATATGTATATGAAAATTTATGAACGAAAGTTATATTGATTACATCTTGTAAATGCAAAATTGAAGGACTAATTTCTAAATTTACTGTCCCTTTAAGTTGCGTGCATGTGTCTTATGGCAGCAGTGTTTGCAGCTATGTATAACATTGCTATAAACATTGTTGCAAACACTGCTGCAATATGAAAGATACATGTATATGCTCCTGAGCTGACCTAGGATAACTCTTTATCAAAGTATACCAAGATAACTAAGCAAATTTGATAATAGAAGGTAATGCTCAATCCATTTGTTGATTTTTACTTTACTTTCCCTTTAACCTCTTCTCTACTGGGACTTTCAGAGAAGAACTTGCCCAAAGTACCAGAGAACTTTTAACATTTTTGCTATCACTCCATTTAAACATATATAGAGCTTTTTTGTGTTATATATATATATATATATATAACTCATTGTGTAGTTCATTAACAAATCTAGACAGGCCCAGAGGCTTGTTTTCCCACAGAAAACCTCTGAATTACATTGTTTCCAATGCAGCAAAGGATTCTGGGTAAGATATGCAAATGAAGTACACAATGACACACCTTTTTACTTCAGTCTGCTTTTCAGCAGGTTCCCTTTACTCCAAAGTATCGCTGTTCACCCAGCTTATAAACTTAGCTAGGGTTAGTTCAGTGATTCATAACCATCCCAGGACAGACTGTTTCGTGGTTTTTGCCACTCATCAGCTGGGAGAAGGTTAGAATCACTGCTGGGTGAAGTTGATTCCAGGCAGAATACAACAACATTTTAAATTAGGGGGAGATAAAAGGCGAGTTTAAAATCCTCCACTACGCACAAAATCTCCCCCTTATTTAAAATGTTGTTGTATTCTGCCTGGAATATATATATTATATACACATACACACTCACACTTGAAAGTAGTTGAGGAATGAGATCCGGTGTAAATCCTGCAAAACCGTATAAGCCAGCACAAGATATTCAAAATAACACCTAATAATAGTAAAAAGACATAACGTTTCGGCCACGCAAGGAGGCCTTGGTCACATGTATAAATCACACACGACAAGCATAAAACATATAACCCAAAGAGTGTCTAAATATCCCCACCCCCTAACCTGATTCACTGGCTTATACTGTTGCGGATTTTGTGGGATTTACACCGGATCTCATTCCTCAACTACTTTCAAGTTTGGATTTGCTAAGGCAGTGCACAGAGTGGCTGATGATGCTGGTGAGTGCTGATCTGTGTGTGTGTGTGTGTGTATATATCTATAATCTCTCTCTGTAATAATAATAACATCCCAAGGTATTGATCTAGGCCCATTTTGGTATATTTCATGCCACCATTTCACCGCCAAATGCGATCATATAAAAGATTGTGAACTTTTTCACAAACTTTGGGTTTCTCACTGAGATTATTTACATACTGCTTGTGTAAGCCAATTTATGGCACGAATGATTGTAAAAGCTTCTCTGGGATCCAATTTGTTCAGAAATAGCAGACATGCATGGCATTTTCTATTAATCCCAGCAGTAAAGGGGTTAATCCCTCCCAAACAGCTATATAACCCTCCACTCTCTAGTGCGGCCATTTTAGGTATTGGCAGCTGTCTGCCAGTACCTATAAAATTTATATATATTTATATATATATATATATATATATATATATATATATATATATATATTTTTCAACCCTCCATTTATTTATTTTTTTTATAAATATTTGCTGTAGTGGTCCCCCACCCCACAATTTTTCTGTAGCGTAGCATCCCTTTCTCCCTCTTTTTTTTTTTTTTTTTTAAATATATTTTTAGTTTAGGGCCATCCCACCTCCGCCCTCTGCTGATGGGTTGCCCACCCGCCTCCAAGATTCCCTCCTGCCGGCACCAGCAGATGATTGCTACACACAGTGACATAGTGTCATTGTGTGTAATGATCTGACATCTGCCCTCATTTGGAACCGGAGCATCGACTTCCCCTAATAAAACAGTTGTTGAGAGAACAGATGAAGGATTTTTTGGTACTTCTCCAGGGGCTTCCTGTCGGCCTACACTGTTTACATGCAGCAAATTAAGTGGCTGTGAGACTATAACGGTAGTGAACTCCTCTGCCTCACGGTAACCGGCGCTGGATTGTGCTACCACTATAGTCCATTATTCCTCCTGCATCACTAAACGACTAAATGTTTACCTTTTTGCGATTACATTTTATTTAGTGGAAAAAAGTGTAGAGAAAAAGTTGCATTTTGTTAAGATTTTTAAAATGTTAGGAATAAATTTATTTTCTTTGCTAATCACATAATTATAAGGTAAACATGTAGAAATACAATAGGTGTATTGCTCACAGTAATGTCTTACATTCATGAGTCACAGTTTTGCAGACCTGGAAAGAGCCAGTCACAATCGATGAACTGCCTGCTCCATAGTTGACTGTTCTCTTCAAACAGTGCTTTGCTCTGGCTGCACTGTTAAGGAAAACTTACATAGTACAACCAGAGCACAGCACTGTTTGAAGAGAACAGCGATGTAAAGCGAAAGCACTAACAGTTCCTGCATGCATCAGGTTTTTTTTTTTTTTATCTCCACAGGATGTTCTGTCTTGGAGTGTATCTGAATTCTGCATTGATATATATGCACCACATCCATACCCTACTTGTTAGTGTCAGCCTAAATATGTCTTGCAAAGGTTTTCAGACCCCTAAAAAGTAGGTTTCCCCCCCCCCCAGATTAGAAATGTTACATTTTCCTAAATATTTTATTGCAAACACATCTACATCTTTGAGTATATATATGTTAAGGCCAGGTTTAGGCAATTCTGAGTAGTTATTTAAAAGTTCAAGAAAAACTGAGATGTGCTTCTTAAATAATTATTCAATCCTTTTTATTAATATTTAGTTGAACCACCTTTTTGAAGTTATAACTGCTTTAAAGGGATATAAAACCCCAAAATTTTCTTTCATGATTTAGAGAGAACATGTAATTTTAAAGAACTTTCCAATTTACTTCTATTATTCAGTCTCTTCGTATCTTTTTTTGAAAAGCATACTTAGGTAAGCTCAGAAGGTGGGAGCTAGCTGCTGATTGGTGGCTGCACATATATACCTCTTATCATTGACTTACCGATGTGTTCCAGCTAGCTCTCAGTAGTGCATTGCTGCTCTTTCAATAAAGTGTACCAAGAGTCTTTTCACCTTGTTGCTTAGTGTTTGAGGTGGGCATTTTCTTAGCAATGTCTGAGTGGTCTGATGTAGCCTTAATTTCCATATAAATGATCCAATAGTGCTAACTGGGATGTCAGAACTGTTTTGATATTACTTTACCTTTTTTCCTAACTGATGCAGTTTGGGTATTTTATCTCTTTCTACTGTAGAATGCTTTTTATTCTTCCTTGTCAAAGTGTTCTTTCAGAACTGTAGCGTGGCCAATGATTCTTCTCCAAAGAGGGACTTTTATCCAGCGGAAAATGCTCATTACTTTAAAGGGACATTCAACTGTAAAAAAAAAAAAAGTTTAGAGCAAGCAAAAGAACTGTTTATAATAAAATAATATTTCGTAATAAAATATATATATATATATATATATATATATATATATATATTTCTCCAACATAGGTGTGTCCGGTCCACGGCGTCATCCTTACTTGTGGGATATTCTCTTCCCCAACAGGAAATGGCAAAGAGCCCAGCAAAGCTGGTCACATGATCCCTCCTAGGCTCCGCCTACCCCAGTCATTCTCTTTGCCGTTGTACAGGCAACATCTCCACGGAGATGGCTTAGAGTTTTTTAGTGTTTAACTGTAGTTTTTATTATTCAATCAAGAGTTTGTTATTTTAAAATAGTGCTGGTATGTACTATTTACTCAGAAACAGAAAAGAGATGAAGATTTCTGTTTGTATGAGGAAAATGATTTTAGCACCGTAACTAAAATCCATGGCTGTTCCACACAGGACTGTTGAGAGCAATTAACTTCAGTTGGGGGAACAGTGTGCAGTCTCTTACTGCTTGAGGTATGACACATTCTAACAAGACGATGTAATGCTGGAAGCTGTCATTTTCCCTATGGGATCCGGTAAGCCATGTTTATTAAGATAGTAAATAAGGGCTTCACAAGGGCTTATTAAGACTGTAGACTTTTTCTGGGCTAAATCGATTCATTATTAACACATATTTAGCCTTGAGGAATCATTTATTCTGGGTATTTTGATATGATTATATCGGCAGGCACTGTTTTTGACACCTTATTCTTTAGGGGCTTTCCCTAATCATAGTCAGAGCCTCATTTTCGCGCCGGTATGGCGCACTTGTTTTTGAGGACAGCATGGCATGCAGCTGCATGTGTGTGGAGCTCTGATACATAGAAAAGTCTTTCTGAAGGCATCATTTGGTATCGTATTCCCCTTTGGGCTTGGTTGGGTCTCAGCAAAGCAGATTCCAGGGACTGTAAAGGGGTTAAATATAAAAACTGCTCCGGTTCCGTTATTTTAAGGGTTAAAGCTTCCAAATTTGGTGTGCAATACTTTTAAGGCTTTAAGACACTGTGGTGAAATTTTGGTGAATTTTGAACAATTCCTTCATACTTTTTCGCAATTGCAGTAATAAAGTGTGTTTAGTTTAAAATTTAAAGTGACAGTAACGGTTTTATTTTAAAACGTTTTTTGTGCTTTGTTATCAAGTTTATGCCTGTTTAACATGTCTGAACTACCAGATAGATTGTGTTCTGACTGTGGGGAAACCAAGGTTCCTTCTCATTTAACTATATGTATTTTATGTCATAAAAAAATTTAGTAAAAATGATGCCCAAGATGATTCCTCAAGTGAGGGGAGTAAGCATGGTACTGCATCATCCCCTCCTTCGTCTACACCAGTCTTGCCCATACAGGAGGCCCCTAGTACATCTAGTGCGCCAATACTCCTTACTATGCAACATTTAACGGCTGTAATGGATAATTCTATCAAAAACATTTTAGCCAATATGCCCGCTTATCAGCGAAAGCGCGACTGCTCTGTTTTAGAAAATTCTGTAGAGCATGAGAACGCTGATGATATGGTTTCTGAAGGGCCCCTACACCAGTCTGAGGGGGCCAGGGAGGTTTTGTCTGAGGGAGAAATTTCAGATTCAGGAAACATTTCTCAACAAGCTGAACCTGATGTGATTACTTTTAAATTTAAGTTGGAACATCTCCGCGCTCTGCTTAAGGAGGTGTTATCCAATTTGGATGATTGTGATTATCTGGTCATTCCAGAACCACTATGTAAAATGGAAAAGTTCTTAGAGGCCCCCCGAAGCTTTTCCTATATCCAAGCGGGTGGCGTACATTGTTAGTAAAGAATGGGACAGGCCCGGTATACCTTTAGTACCTCCCCCCATATTTATAAAATTGTTTTCCTATAGTCGACCCCAGAAAGGACTGATGGCAGACAGTCCCCAAGGTCGAGGGGGCGGTTTCTACTCTACACAAGCGCGCCACTATACCCATAGAAGATAGTTGTGCTTTTCAAGATCCTATGGATAAAAAATTAGAAGGTCTGCTAAAGATGTTTGTTCAGCAAGGTTCCCTTCTACAACCAATTGCATGCATTGTCCCTGTCACTGCAGCCGCGTGTTTCTAGTTTGATGAGCTAGGAAAGGCGATTATTAGTAATTCTTCTTCTTATGAGGAGATTATGGACAGAATTCGTGCTCTTAATTGGCTAATTCTTTCACCCTAGACGCCACCTTGCAATTGGCTAGGTTAGCGGCGAAAAAATTCTGGGTTTGCTATTGTGGCGCAGAGCGCTTTGGTTAAAATCTTGGGCAGCGGATGCGTCTTCCAAGAACAAATTGCTTGACATTCCTTTCAAGGGGAAAACACTCTTTGGCCCTGACTTGAAAGAGATTATCTCTGATATCACTGGGGGCAAGGGCCACGCCCTTCCTCAGGATAGGTCTTTTCAAGACCAAAAATAAACCTAAGTTTCGTCCCTTTCGCAGAAACGGATCAGCCCCAAGGGCTACGTCCTCTAAGCAGGAAGGTAATACTTCTCAAGCCATTCCAGCCTGGAGACCTATGCAAGGCTGGAACAAAGGAAAGCAGGCCAGGAAACCTGCCACTGCTACCAAGACAGCATGAAATGCGGGCCCCCGATCCGGGACCGGATCTGGTGGGGGGCAGACTCTCTCTCTTCGCTCAGGCTGGGGCAAGAGATGTTCTGGATCCTTGGGCGCTAGAAATAGTCTCCCAAGGTTATTCTCTGGAGTTCAAGGGGCTTCCTCCAAGGGGGAGGTTCCACAGGTCTCAGTTGTCTTCAGACCACATAAGAAGACAGGCATTCTTACATTGGGTAGAAGACCTGCTAAAAATGGGAGTGATTCATCCTGTTCCATTAGGAGAACAAGGGATGGGGTTCTACTCCAATCTGTTCATAGTTCCCAAAAAAGAGGGAACGTTCAGACCAATCTTAGATCTCAAGATCTTGAACAAGTTTCTCAAGGTTCCATCGTTCAAGATGGAAACCATTCGAACACTTCTTCCTTCCATCCAGGAAGGTCAATTCATGACCAAGGTGGATTTCAAGGATTTTCTCATAGGTACTAGGGTCCCTTCTGGCGGTGCTAAGACCAAGGGGCATTGCTGTAGTACCTTACTTGGACGACATTCTGATTCGAGCGTCGTCCCTTCCTCAAGTAAAGGCTCACACGGACATTGTCCTGGCCTTTCTCAGATCTCACGGATGGAAAGTGAACGTGGAAAAGAGTTCTCTATCTCCGTCAACGAGGGTTCCCTTCTTGGGAACTATAATAGACTCCTTAGAAATGAGGATTTTTCTGACAGAAGCCAGAAAAACAAAACTTCTAGACTCTTGTCGGATACTTCATTCCGTTCCTCTTCCTTCCATAGCGCAGTGCATGGAAGTGATAGGTTTGATGGTAGCGGCAATGGACATAGTTCCTTTTGTGCGCATTCATCTAAGACCATTACAACTGTTCATGCTCAGTCAGTGGAATGGGGACTATTCAGACTTGTCTCCGAAGATACAAGTAAATCAGAGGACCAGAGACTCTTTCCGTTGGTGGCTGTCCCTGGACAACCTGTCACAAGGGATGACCTTCCGCAGACCAGAGTGGGTCATTGTCACGACCGACGCCAGTCTGATGGGCTGGGGCGCGGTCTGGGGATCCCTGAAAGCTCAGGGTCTTTGGTCTCGGGTAGAATCTCTTCTACCGATAAATATTCTGGAACTGAGAGCGATATTCAATGCTCTCAAAGCTTGGCCTCAGTTAGCGAGGGCCAAGTTCATACATCAACCATCAGGGGGGAACAAGGAGTTCCCTAGCGATGGAAGAAGTGACCAAAATCATTCTATGGGCGGAGTCTCACTCCTGCCACCTGTCTGCTATCCACATCCCAGGAGTGGAAAATTGGGAAGCGGATTTTCTGAGTCGTCAGACATTGCATCCGGGGGAGTGGGAACTCCATCCGGAAATCTTTGCCCAAGTCACTCAACCGTGGGGCATTCCAGACATGGATCTGATGGCCTCTCGTCAGAACTTCAGAGTTCCTTACTACGGGTACAGATCCAGGGATCCCAAGGCGGCTCTAGTGGATGCACTAGTAGCACCTTGGACCTTCAAACTAGCTTATGTGTTCCCGCCGTTTCCTCTCATCCCCAGGCTGGTAGCCAGGATCAATCAGGAGAGGGCGTCGGTGATTTTGATAGCTCCTGCGTGGCCACGCAGGACTTGGTATGCAGATCTGGTGAATATGTCATCGGCTCCACCATGGAAGCTACCTTTGAGACGAGACCTTCTTGTTCTAGGTCCGTTCGACCCACTCCAGCTGACTGCTTGGAGATTGAACGCTTGATCTTATCAAAGCGAGGGTTCTCAGATTCTGTTATTAATACTCTTGTTCAGGCCTGAAAGCCTGTAACCAGAAAAATTACCACATTATTTGGTATATCTGTTGGTGTGAATCTGCAGGATTCCCTTGGGACAAGGTTAAGATTCCTAAGAGTCTATCCTTCCTTCGAGAAGGATTGGAAAAAGGATTATCTGCAAGTTCCTTGATGGGACAGATTTCTGCCTTGTCTGTGTTACTTCACAAAAAGCTGGCAGCTGTGCCAGATGTTCTAGCCTTTGTTCAGGCTCTGGTTAGAATCAAGCCTGTTTACAAAATTTTGACTCCTCCTTGGAGTCTCCACCTAGTTCTTTCAGTTCTTCAGGGGGTTCCGTTTGAACCCTTACATTCCGTTGATATTAAGTTATTATCTTGGAAAGTTTTGTTTTTGGTTGCAATTTCTTCTGCTAGAAGAGTTTCAGAATTATCTGCTCTGCAGTGTTCTTCTCCTTATCTGGTGTTCCATGCAGATAAGGTGGTTTTGCGTACTAAACCTGGTTTTCTTCCAAAAGTTGTTTCTAACAAAAACATTAACCAGGAGATAGTTGTGCCTTCTTTGTGTCCTAATCCAGTTTCAAAGAAGGAACGTTTGTTGCACAACTTGGATGTAGTTCGTGCTCTCAAATTTTACTTAGCAGCTACTAAGGATTTCAGACAAACTTTGTCTTTGTTTGTTGTTTATTCTGGTAAACGGAGAGGTCAAAAAGCAACTTCTACCTCTCTCTCCTTCTGGATTAAAAGCATTATCCGATTGGCTTATGAGACTGCCGGACGGCAGTCTCCTGAAAGAATCACAGCTCACTCCACTAGGGCTGTGGCTTCCACATGGGCCTTCAAGAACGAGGCTTCTGTTGATCAGATATGTAAGGCAGCGACTTGGTCTTCACTGCACACTTTTTCTAAATTTTACAAATTTGATACTTTTGCTTCTTCTGAGGCTATTTTTGGGAGAAAGGTTTTGCAAGCCGTGGTGCCTTCCATTTAGGTGACCTGATTTGCTCCCTCCCTTCATCCGTGTCCTAAAGCTTTGGTATTGGTTCCCACAAGTAAGGATGACGCCGTGGACCGGACACACCTATGTTGGAGAAAACAGAATTTATGTTTACCTGATAAATTACTTTCTCCAACGGTGTGTCCGGTCCACGGCCCGCCCTGGTTTTTTTAATCAGGTCTGATAATTTATTTTCTTTAACTACAGTCACCACGGTAACATATGGTTTCTCCTATGCAAATATTCCTCCTTAACGTCGGTCGAATGACTGGGGTAGGCGGAGCCTAGGAGGGATCATGTGACCAGCTTTGCTGGGCTCTTTGCCATTTCCTGTTGGGGAAGAGAATATCCCACAAGTAAGGATGACGCCGTGGACCGGACACACCGTTGGAGAAAGTAATTTATCAGGTAAACATAAATTCTGTTATTTGCCGTTTTTATTTAATATGTTACTGAAAACAATATCTTTTTTTCCAGACTTACTATGCGAGTTCTGTCACAGGGGTCTACCTGGGTAGGGGTATGGCGTTTCTGACGATGCACATGCTCAATTCCATTAGTATTTGCTGGACACATTTGTCTTCATGGACTGCAGTGCGCATGTGAAAATGATTTCTTACATCAGCGCATGCGGTATGCAGTGCTTATTATATGCAAATAAGAATTGGAGCATTGGATGCATAATTTTCATGTAGAATAGCCCTTTTTCTTGGGCTGTCTTACTGTATGTGACATCACATTCAAATTAAAAATAGTTATTTAAAAATAGTTATTTTAAATAAAAACAAAGTTTCAATTTACTCTACAGGTTTTTATTGGTAATAACTTTATAAAACAATTTATATGTTTAGATTAGAATAAATTATGCACTGTATTGCCATTAAAAGGATAGTATAGTCAAAAATAAACTTTCATGATTCATATAGAACATGCAACTTTCTAATTTACTCCTATTATCAATTTTTCTTAATTCTCTTGGTATCTTTATTTTATGTTTAAATATTTAAGTGCTAGATTTGTACAGAAAAGTCTCATATGTGGTTATATGACTGTTCATGCTATTGGATCCTTATATGAGAGCATTGTTGACGTCCTTTCAAAAGGGAATCCAATAATTTGCTGGCGTGGGTCTCTTCTCCCACAATAATGGGTGAAAAACAGTGTAAAAAGAATGGAAAAACAAAGCATTTCAATAAGAGAGTGCAGAGTGGGTACATCGCAAAAAACAGTGATACAACATAAAATAACTTAATACAGATTTTTTTTTTTTTTTAACAATAAAAACTGGGGAACCAAGACAATAGACTATTTTTTTTTTCAACATTAGCTGTATAATATAGTTATACCTTTTAATATATTCTGACCAGTATGAATTTTATATGAAGATATCTCCTCATATTGGATCAAGCCATCATATACATTTTTACTGTCTAAAATTAGGACCATCTTTTAGAATTCAATAATACCATATCTTAAGTTTCCCTGTTATCTAAAATGTATGCAGCTGACTCGTACATAGTATGGGTAGTTATGATTTTATTTCTAACTTCGGCCCAGGTCAGTGTGCCAGTTTTCCAGTATTTCGCGATGCAATTTCTAGTGACCGTGCAAAGTATTTTAATGAGTGTATTGATGGGTTTATTGTATTTTTGAATAGGTTCATGTAGGAGGGCTTGTGTTGTTGTGAGTTGTACCTCTTCGTCTAACAGCTGATAAGTGTGGACAATGTCTTCCATATTTTTTGAGCTTTACAGCAGTCCCACTATATGTGCCTAGGTCCTCACAACCCCTATAACATCTTCTCGTATTAGATTGAGACATGTGTGATGTTCTTAGGGGGGGTTAAGTACCACCTAAACATTGTTTTGGTGGAATTCTCTTTTAAGTCTACACTAAGTAGACCTTTGTCCGTTGAGCTAAACAGGTTTTCCCAGGTCTCTCTAATGTGATACCCAAATCCTTCTCCCAATTAATCATCGTAGAGGTTTTGGGGTGTTTCAGTGAGTTCTCTATATTGATATATAATCGAGAGATGGCTTGTTTCGGCCTATTAGGTGAAGTGCTTAGAAGTGCCACAGTAGTGGGTGTAGGAGTTTTCCTAAGGGACTTTTGGATGGTGAAAGTAACCTGAAGATATAGATACACATGAAGTTTGTAGGGATCTAATTTATTTTGTAGTTGGGAGAATGTAAGTATCTTGCCGTTTTCCAATAAATCTGCCACTCTATGTAACCCTTATTCTCCGATTTTTACTTACAAGCTTCCGGTGGTCTTTTTCTAGTAGCTATTTTATTGGTATTAATGTAGAATTGTCGGGGAGGAGTTTCAAACCCCTAACTAATTTGTTCCATATATTTATAGTGGTGTCAGTCGTGGGGGTCTATGTGATTTAGTTGTTTTTATTTAAAGGGACAGTCAACCCAAAAATTACTGTTACTTATTTAGATTAGTTAATTAACAATCTTTACATCAAACTCTAGCCCAATTTCCATCTAAATAAACTTTGGCAGAAAATACACTTACTAGATCTCATCTGGCTGTTTTGAAATGGCCACCTGACTCCTCCTTCTCTGACGTCTCTCAAAAGCTTGAACTGCAGCACTAGTACAGGATCCTCTCGTCCCTGCACGCTCCTTTCATTCAGTTCATTGAGACACTCATATGGCACCCCCCCTCACACTATCTCCCCTCACTTTCTTTCAGCAGAACGTTATGTCTGCACTAACACACCCACACGCTTAGCAGCAACGAGATAGACTAGAGATATCAATCTCTAAGATGTCACAGTAGTATTCCCACAATAAAAACGTAACTGTGGATACATTTAATTAGGGATGCACCGAAATTTCGGCCGCAGAAAGTTTCGGCCGAAAATGGCATTTTTTGTTATTTCGGTTTTCGGGTTTTTTTCCTTTTATTTTCGGTAAAATTATTGTGTACAATGTGTAGCCTATTTCAAATTTGATGCCAGCCTAGAGCTGCTGTTTGAGTTCATTACTTGACTTACTGTTTTGCATATAATAATAGTTTTCTAGGACTATACTTTATTTTGCTAATTGGTAGCAAAACAAAAACGGTTAAATCTGATTCTTCTAAATAAAGAATAATACTAGCGATGCACCAAAATTTGGGCTGCCGAAAATGTGCAATTCCAATTTCGGCCCAAAGAGGACCAAAATGGCTAAAAATGTACAGCCCTCCCCTATTCTATTGAGTTACATGTCTATCCTTAGCATAAGGTGAGCAGCACAGCACTGGCATGGTACACAGAGCACACACATAAGTACCATGACATGATGATATTTGAAATCAGCAGAGAAGGAAACCAAAGTTCTGAATAGTGAATATAGTAATCAAAGGGGGATAAGTAACATGTTTATAAACACTTGATATTATCAGACACAGCCCTAAGCACACGCAGTGAATATGTATAAGCCTGATATACAGTGCTCATACATCAGCCTCTTGTGCATAGACATTCTATTCGCCTGAGGCAAATATGCGTGCACACTATATATGCATAAGCCCCAAGCTCGCACACTGGTACAAATTAACACCCACCAGTGTATACAAAAAAGCACAGTAACTTTCTATAACCACCTTGCACGTAAGGTTGTAGCTACGTCCGGTGGTCCTGGTTATAAGTGACAGGCAGACTCTATTTGGGGCTCTGGACATATAATCTGACGGGTCAGTGTGAGACCCGAACCAGGCGGAGATACGATGAGAGACGATCAGGTGCAGCCACGCCCATCGCACGGATAACTACACCCAAAAACAAAACACATGTCCACCTCGTATTGTTGTCTGGCTATAACCACGCTCTCCCTTATAGAGCTCCAGTTTCACTGCAGATCACGCCCTACGGTACAAGTGACCACGTCCATTTGTTGGAGCTTTTCCGCCTACAAACTCTCTCAGCTACACACACACACTGTAGTTAAAAAAGAAAAAAACAATTTTGGTTTCGGTTTTCGGCCAGGGGCATCCTGTATTTTCGGTATCTGTTTCGGTCCCGAATTTTCATTTCGGTGCATCCCTACATTTAATGAAACATCTATTTAAAAAGCATCCCATTTTTATACAAATGTAAATCAATATACGCTCCCACTAAACTAAACAGAGCGGACGTGTATGCCCAACCGTCCATCTATTTACATAACAAACCCGTTCTAAGCCATCCCACATACACTGGTGCTTTTCAGTAGTGAACGATCTCCAACCACCACTGCTGTTAAAAAGAGCCCTACAAGCCAGAACTTCAGATTCTCACAGCTAGTGCTCCCCCGACCACATGCTCACCGTTCTCCGGTCCTCCTCGGCCAGCACCCCTGCACACAGAGCGAAGATCACAGAGCACTAGCACTTCTGATTCTCACAGTTAGTGCTCTGTGATCTTCGCTCTGTGTGCGTGCCGAGGAGGACCGGAGAATGGTGAGCATGTGGTCAGGGGAGCACTAGCTGTGAGAATCTGAAGTTCTGACTTGTGGGTCTCTTTTTAACAGCAGTGGTGGTTAGAGATTGTTCACTACTGAAAAGCACTGGTGTATGTGGGATGGCTTAGAACGGGTTTAAGTAAATAGATGGACGGTTGGGCATACACTTCCGCTCTGTTTAGTTTAGTGGGAGCGTATATTGATTTACATTTTGTATAAAAATGGGATGCTTTTTAAATAGATGTTTCATTAAATGTATCCACATTGACGTTTTTATTGTGGGAATACTACTGTGACATCTTAGAGATTTATATCTCTAGTGTATCTCGTTGCTGCTAAGCGTGTGGGTGTGTTAGTGCAGACAGAACGTTCTGCTGAAAGAAAGTGAGGGGAGATTGTGTGAGGGGGGGGTGCCATATGAGTGTCTCAATGAACTGAATGAAAGAAGCGCGCAGGGACGAAAGGATCCTGTACTAGTGCTGCAGTTCAAGCTTTCTATTGCAAGATGTACCGAGTCCACGGATTCATCCTAACTTGTGGGATATTGTCCTTCCTGACAGGAAGTAGCTCCCCCCTTAACTCCACCCCCGAGTCATTCTCTTTGCTGGCTCTAAGCAGGAAGCGTAAAGAGAAGAGGTGTTAAACTGTTAGTTTTTATTTTATCTTCAATCAAGAGTTTATTTTAAATGGTACCGGTGATGTACTATTTGCTCTCAGGCAGGACATAGATGAAGATTTCTGCCTGGAGGATGTTGATCTTAGCATTTGTAACTAAGGTCCACTGCTGTTCCCACATGAGCTGAGGAGTACAGGAAAACTTCAGTGTGAGGAACGATTTCTTGCTATACAGCAATGAGGTGTGTTCAGTCATTTTTTCTGCAGAGACTGTGTTAACTCAGAAAGGCTGACAGTATCCCCATTAGGGGAAGGGTAAGCAGTAATCCTAGTTTAATAAGGGGCATTACTAGCTTACATAATGGGCTAATTTCATGGGCACTCAGTTTGAGGTTATATTTGCAAACGTTTGTGTGTCTGGGAGTAAAACGTTTTTTATGTTATGATGGGATATCTGTTGAGGGTTCATTTGGCTTATTTAAGGGTTTTTATAACCCACATGGTCTATAAACAGGGCTTTATGTATTTGGTTTAGCCCCCAGCAACATCAAGTGAGATGGGCGGGGCCTATTTTCACGCCTCAGTTGCGCATCTAGTTATACAGACAGGCAGCAAGCAGTATCTCCAGAGGTACTGGTACTCTCCTGGAGCCTAAACGAAGCTTTATCCTCACATTTTCGTCCCCTAAGGGCAGGTAGGCGCCACAGCAGAGCTGTGGCAAGGTGCTGACAGGTTTTTTTTTTTTACCGGTTTTGGGGATGATCCAGGAGGGCCAATATATGACCACTGTGGATTTAAAGGATGCGTATCTACACATTCCTATCCACAAAGATCATCACCAATTCCTAAGGTTTGCCTTTCTGGACAGGCATTACCAGTTTGGGGCTCTTCCCTTCGGGTTGGCCACGGCGCCAAGAATCTTCACAAAAGTGATAGGATCCCTGCTGGCGGTCCTAAGGCCGCGGGGCATTGCAGTGGTGCCTTATCTAGACGACATCTTAATTCAAGCGTCGACTTTCCAACTAGCCAAGTCCCACACGGACTTAGTGTTGGCCTTTCTAAGATCTCATGGGTGGAAGGTGAACGTGAGAAAGAGTTCTCTTATTCCTCTCACAAGAGTTCCATTCCTGGGAACTCTGATAAATTCGGTGAACATGAAGATTTTTCTGACGGAGGTCAGGAAATCAAAGATTATAACCACCTGTCGAGCTCTTCATTCCTTGGCCTTCAGTGGCTCAGTGTATGGAGGTAATCGGACTTATGGTAGCGGCAATGGACATAGTTCCGTTTGCTCGCTTGCATCTCAGACCACTGCAACTATGCATGCTCAAACAGTGGAATGGGGATTATGCAGATTTATCTCCTCAGATAAATCTGGATCAAGAGACCAGAGACTCTCTTCTGTGGTGGTTGTCACAGGATCACCTGTCCAGGGGAATGTGTTTCTGCAGGCCAGCGTGGGTTATAGTGACGGACGCCAGCCTACTCGGCTGGGGTCCAGTCCGGAATTCCCTGAAAGCGCAGGGTTTGTGCACTCAGGAAGAGACCCTCCTCCCGATAAATATTCATGGAATTAAGAGCGATATTCATTGCTCTTCAGGCGTGGCCTCAGCTGGCTTCGGCCGGTTTCAGTCGGACAACATCACGACTGTAGCTTATATCAATCATCAGGGGGGAACAAGGAGTTCCTTGGCGATGATAGAAGTTTCCAGGATAATCCAATGGGCAGAGACTCTTGCCATCTATCAGCGATCTATATCCCAGGAGTAGAGAACTGGGAGGCAGATTTTCTAAGTCGTCAGACTTTTCATCCGGGGGAGTGGGAGCTCCATCCGGAGGTGTTTGCTCAACTGGTTCAGCTATGGGGCACACCAGAATTGGATCTGATGACGCCTCGTCAGAACGCCAAGCTTCCTTGTTACGGATCCAGGTCCAGGGATCCCCAGGCAGTACTGATAGATCCTCTAGCAGTACCCTGGTCGTTCAACCTGGCTTACGTGTTTCCACCTTTCCCTCTCCTTCCGCGTCTGATTGCCAGAATCAAACAGGAGAGGGCTTCAGTGATTTTGATAGCACCTGCGTGGCTACGCAGGACTTGGTATGCAGACCTGGTGGACATGTCATCTCTGCCACCATGGACTCTGCCACTGCGACGGGACCTTCTGATTCAAGGTCCGTTCAAGCATCCAAATCTAATTTCTCTGCAACTAACTGCTTGGAGATTGAACGCTTGATTTTATCAAAGCGGGGTTTCTCTGAGTCGGTCATAGATACCTTGATTCAGGCTCGAAAGCCTGTCACCAGGAAAATCTATCATAAGATATGGCGTAAATATCTTTTCTCTTGTAAAGGTGTATCCAGTCCACGGGTTCATCCATTACTTGTGGGATATTCTCCTTCCCAACAGGAAGTTGCAAGAGGACACCCACAGCAGAGCTGTCTATATAGCTCCTCCCCTAACTGCCACCCCCAGTCATTCTCTTGTAACTCTCGACAAGAAAGTAAGTATCAAGAGATATGTGGTGACTAAGTGTAGTTTTTACCTTCAATCAAGAGTTTGTTATTTTTTAAACGGTACCGGCGTTGTACTGTTTTACTCTCAGGCAGAAATTGGAAGAAGAATCTGCTTGGAGGTTGATGATCTTAGCGGTTTGTAACTAACGACGACTGGGATCATGCTTACAAGATAAGGGTAATATTCATGTTAATTCTCATATTATTTAGTGTAAAAACGTTTGCATAACTTACAGAAAAAACGTTTTTTCTCTGAGGGTGATTAATCTTTATTTGGGGCCTAGTTTTCCACATGGCTTGTTAGATCACTCCTAGGAGTACTTTTTTAAGGCCCTCTGACATTGAGTGCATGGTGGGAGGGGCCTATTTTCGCGCACTTGATGCGCAGTTGATATTCAGACTGAGACATCCAGCTTCCCTAAAGGAGTCCTCTGGCATCTAGGACCACTATAGAGGGTTTTTTTTCCTGCAGAAATCGTGTTTAAGGGCAGGTAGGACTGTTTTTTTAACGGTTTTACCGTTTTTCTAATCCGGTTTGGGGCCTAAGGGGTTAATCATCTATTTGCAAGTGGGTGCAATGCTGCTTTGGTCTCTTATACACACTGTAAACATTTCGTAGGGTTTACTACTTTAACACTGTTTTGCAGTTTATGTGGTAGTTTTTTTTCTCTTAAAGGCACAGTACCGTTTTTGTTTAATTGCTTTTTCACATTTATTAAAGTGTTTTCCAAGCTTGCTGGTCTCATTACTAGTCTGTTAAACATGTCTGACATAGAAGAAACTCTTTCTTCATTATGTTTAGAAGCCATTGTGCAACCCCCTCTTAGAATGTGTACCAAATGCACTGACCTTTCTATAAGTTATAAAGACCATATGATGGCTTTTAAAGATTTATTACCAGAGGTTTCTCAGACTGACAAAAGGGAGGTTAAACCACCTAGCTCTCCCAATGTGTCAGAACCTATATCTCCCGTGCAAGTGACGTCAAGTACATCTGGCGCGTCCAATGCGTTTACCTTACAAGACATGGCGGCAGTTATGAATCATACCCTCACAGAGGTATTGTCCAAACTGCCAGGGTTACAAGGAAAGCGAGACAGCTCTGGGGCTAGAATAAATACAGAGCTCTCTGACGCTTTAGTAGCTATGTCTGATATACCCTCACAATGTACAGAAGCCGAAGCAGGAGAGCTTCTATATGTGGGTGACATTTCTGATTCAGGGAAGGCGTTACTTCAGTCTGACTCTGAAATGACAGCATTTAAATTTAAGCTTGAAAACCTCCGCTTGTTGCTCAGGGAGGTTTTAGCGACTCTGGATTACTGTGACACCATTGTAGTCCCAGAGAAATTGTGTAAAATGGACAAATACTTTGCAGTGCCTGTTTACACTGATGTTTTTCCAATCCCTAAGAGGTTTTCAGAAATTATTACGAAGGAATGGGATAGACCAGGTGTACCGTTCTCTCCCCCTCCTGCTTTTAAAAAGATGTTTCCCATAGATGCCGCTACACAGGAATCGTGGCAGACGGTCCCTAAGGTGGAGGGAGCAGTCTCTACCCTAGCTAAGCGTACAACTATCCCCGTCGAGAACAGTTGTGCTTTCCTAGATCCAATGGATAAAAACTTAGAGGGTTTCCTTAAGAAAATCTTTATACAACAAGGTTTTATTCTCCAGCCTCTTGCATGCATTGCCCCAGTCACTGCTGCAGCGGCTTTCTGGTTCGAGTCTCTTGAGGAGGCTCTACAGGTGGAGACCCCGTTGGATGATATCCTAGACAGGCTTAAAGTCCTTAAGTTAACCAATTCATTTATTTCTGACGCCGTTTTTCATTTAAAAAAGCTAACGGCTAAGAATTCAGGTTTTGCCATTCAGGCACCTAGGGCGCTATGGCTTAAGTCCTGGTCAGCAGACATTACTTCAAAGTCTAAGCTTCTCAACATCCCCTTCAAAGGGCAGACCCTATTCGGGCCTGGACTGAATGAGATCATTTCTGATATTACTGGAGGAAAAGGCCACGCCCTTCCCCAAGATAGGTCCAACAAATTAAGGAGCAAACAGACTAATTTTCGTTCCTTTCGAAACTTCAAGAGTGGCACAGCTTCAACTTCCTCTACTGCAAAACAAGAGGGAACTTTTGCCCAGTCCAAGCCAGTCTGGAGACCTAACCAGGCTTGGAACAAGGGAAAGCAGGCCAAAAAACCTGCTTCTGCCTCTAAGACAGCATGAAGGAGTAGCCCCTGATCCGGGACCGGATCTAGTTGGGGGCAGACTTTCTCTCTTCGCCCAGGCTTGGGCAAGAGACGTCCAGGATCCCTGGGCTCTGGAGATTGTTTCCCAGGGATATCTTCTGGATTTCAAAGCCTCATCTCCAAAGGGGAGATTTCATCTCTCACAATTATCTGCAAACCAGATAAAGAGAGAGGCATTCTTACGTTGCGTTCAAGACCTTCTGGTTATGGGAGTGATCCACCCAGTTCCAAGGGAGGAACAGGGGCAGGGATTCTATTCAAATCTGTTTATAGTTCCCAAAAAAGTGGGAACTTTCAGACCAATCTTGGATCTCAAGATCCTAAACAAATTTCTCAGGGCCCCATCCTTCAAGATGGAGACTATCCGAACCATCCTCCCTATGATCCAGGAGGGTCAATATATGACTACCGTGGACTTAAAGGATGCTTATCTCCACATTCCGATACACAGAGATCATCATCGGTTTCTCAGGTTTGCCTTCCTAGACAGGCACTACCAGCTTGTGGCTCTTCCCTTTGGGTTAGCCACGGCACCAAGAATCTTTACGAAGGTTCTAGGGTCCCTACTGGCGGTTCTAAGGCCACGAGGCATAGCGGTGGCTCCTTACCTAGACGACATTCTGTTACAGGCGTCGACTTTTCAAATCGCCAAGTCCCATACGGACATTGTTCTGGCATTCCTGAGGTCTCACGGGTGGAAGGTGAACGAAGGAAAGAGTTCTCTCTTCCCTCTCACAAGAGTTTCCTTCCTAGGAACTCTGATAGATTCAGTAGAAAAGAAGATTTTTCTAACAGAGGTCAGGTTTTCAAAGCTTCTAACTTCCTGCCGTGCTCTTTATTCCACTTCTCAGCCATCAGTGGCTCAGTGTATGGAAGTAATTGGCTTAATGGTAGTGGCAATGGACATAGTTCCGTTTGCCCGCCTACATCTCAGACCACTGCAACTTTGCATGCTCAATCAGTGGAATGGGGATTACACAGATTTGTCCCCTCTGCTAAATCTGGATCAGGAGACCAGGGATTCTCTTCTCTGGTGGCTATCTCGGGTCCATCTGTCCAGGGGAATGAGTTTCATCAGATTTCAGTCGGACAACATCACAACTGTAGCCTACATCAACCATCAGGGGGGAACAAGGAGCCCCCTGGCAATGTTGGAGGTTTCAAAGATAATTCTATGGGCAGAGGTTCACTCTTGCCATCTCTCAGCTATCCATATCCCAGGAGTAGAGAACTGGGAGGCAGATTTCCTAAGTCGGCAGACATTTCATCCGGGGGAGTGGGAGCTCCATCCGGAGGTATTTGCCCAGTTGATTCAACTATGGGGCAAACCAGAACTGGATCTCATGGCGTCTCGTCAGAACGCCAAGCTTCCTCGTTATGGGTCCAGGTCCAGGGATCCCAAGGCAGCGCTGATAGATGCTCTTAGCAGCGCCCTGGTCCTTCAGCCTGGCTTATGTGTTTCCACCGTTTCCTCTGCTCCCTCGTCTGATTGCCAAGATCAGGCAGGAGAGAGCTTTGGTGATTTTGATAGCTCCTGCGTGGCCACGCAGGACTTGGTATGCAGATCTGGTGGACATGTCATCCTTTCCACCATGGACTCTGCCGCTAAGGCAGGACCTTCTTCTTCAAGGTCCTTTCAAACATCCAAATCTAATTTCTCTGCATCTGACTGCTTGGAGATTGAACGCTTGATTCTATCAAAGCGTGGTTTTTCTGAAACAGTCATTGATACCTTAATTCAGGCTCGAAAGCCAGTCACCAGGAAAATCTATCATAAGATATGGTGTAAATCTCTTCATTGGTGTGAATCCAAGGGTTACTCATGGAGTAAAGTCAGGATTCCTTGAATCTTATCCTTCCTCCAAGAAGGATTGGAGAAGGGATTGTCAGCTAGTTCCTTAAAGGGACAGATTTCTGTTCTGTCTATTCTTTTGCACAAACGTCTGGCTGAGGTTCCAGACGTTCAGGCGTTTTGTCAGGTTTTAGTTAGAATCAAGCCTGTGTTTAAACCTGTTGCTCCGCCTGTTCTTAAAGTTCTTCAAGGGGTTCCGTTTGAACCGTTGCATTCCATAGATATTAAACTTTTATCTTGGAAAGTTCTGTTTTTAGTAGCTATTTCCTCGGCTCGAAGAGTTTCAGAGTTATGTGCTTTACAGTGTGATTCACCTTATCTGATTTTCCATGCAGATAAGGTAGTTTTGCGTACTAAACCTGGGTTTCTTCCTAAAGTAGTATCTAATAAGAATATCAATCAGGAGATTGTTGTTCCTTCATTATGTCCTAATCCTTCCTCAAAGAAGGAACATCTTTTACACAATCTTGATGTGGTTCGTGCTTTAAAGTTTTATTTACAAGCTACGAAGGATTTTCGTCAAACATCTGCTTTGTTTGTTGTCTACTCTGGACAGAGGAGAGGCCAAAAGGCTTCGGCAACTTCTCTTTCTTTTTGGCTGCGAAGCATAATCCGCTTAGCTTATGAGACTGCTGGCCAGCAGCCTCCTGAAAGAATTACAGCTCATTCCACTAGAGCGGTGCCTTCCACATGGGCTTTTAAAAATGAGGCCTCTGTTGAACAGATTTGTAAGGCGGCGACTTGGTCTTCGCTTCATACTTTTTCTAATTTCTACAAATTCAATACTTTTGCTTCTTCGGAGGCTATTTTTGGGAGAAAGGTCTTACACGCAGTGGTGCCTTCCGTTTAAGTTTCCTGCCTTGTCCCTCCCTTCATCTGTGTCCTAAAGCTTTTGGTATTGGTATCCCATCCCACAAGTAATGGATGAACCCGTGGACTTGATACACCTTTACAAGAGAAAACAAAATTTATGCTTACCTGATAAATTTATTTCTCTTGTGGTGTATCCAGTCCACGGCCCGCCCTGTCATTTTAAGGCAGGTGTTTTTTATTTTTAAACTACAGTCACCACTGCACCCTATAGTTTCTCCTTTTTTCTTGCTTGTCTTCGGTCGAATGACTGGGGGTGGGAGTTAGGGGAGGAGCTATATAGACAGCTCTGCTGTGGGTGTCCTCTTGCAACTTCCTGTTGGGAAGGAGAATATCCCACAAGTAATGGATGAACCCGTGGACTGGATACACCACAAGAGAAATAAATTAATCAGGTAAGCATAAATTTAAATGAAAGTACATTACAAAAAAACTAGTCAATTACATTGTATATTCCACGTTCTTTATACATAGGTACACAGGTAAGCCTATGTCCACACTTTTGTCTTTTTTTAACTTTTGTATTCCCCCTGTATATACAATTTCACATCTTTATAGATATTGATTCAATGTTGATATATAACCTTATGTCATTATATGCTCTATGTAAAGCTATATATTTCCCCTGTCTTTTCTCCTATACTGGACACTGTCTGCCTGTTACCTAAGCCCCCCTCATGATTTTTACGACACCTCCTCCTCTCCCTGCACTGTCTTCTTAGCTATTCTGTGTTTTAAGATACAATCTGTAAATTCCATTGAATTGGTCAGTATTGCTTTAGACTTGATAAAGGAAGGAACTCTTCTGAAAGCTTGTCAACTTATAAATGTATAGTTAGTCCAATAAAAAAATTATCATTGCTCAATGCAATACTCTTGTTATTTTGATATATACTGTATATATTCATGTGTGTAAAAAAAAAAAATATATATATATATATATATATATATATATATATATATATATATATATATATATATATATATATATATATATATATATATATATATATGTATGTATATATATATATATATATACCCCGCTCATACAGCGGGTTAGGGACCGGAGCCCCGCTGTAAAGTGAAAACCGCCTTAAAGTGAAACAAGGCAGTTTTAGCTTTTTATTCACTTGCCAGTGTGTTTAAAGACTTTAAAAAATGTTTAAACTAACATATATTAGGGTTGCAGTAGTGCTACGTTTAGTTTAACACTAGCACAGTATTGAATTAGGATTCAATAAATACTGTACCTGTAAAATAGTGACAATTACTGTAGTAAAATTTGCCAGACTATAGCACTGAGACACAGATTACACTGTAATGCTGTAAACAGAGTGAACTAAGCATTACAAAATGGTGCCATTCACTTTTGCAATCTCACAATGATTACAGCACTGTTTCAAAATCCTTGGAGGCTGACGTTCAGCTCCACAGAGCGCTGTATTAGCGTATCGCTGTAAAGTGAAGCGCTTTAAAGTGAGGTATATATGTGTGTGTATGTGTATGTGTATATATATATAATCAATCAAGATAAGGATAAGCACTCACTGGATTTAAGTACAATAACTATTTATTGGTAGTGACGTTTCGGGGCATTCACCCCTTCCTCAGACAACCCAAACTGTGATTCAAACAGTGTTATATGACAAATCAAACCCCTCCCCCATCAAATATTCAGCCAATCAAATTACATCAATGTAAATCAATAAGAGATGTATATTAACAATAAACATTTCACTCGTGTGTGTGATACCATCATAGTATATAATATTAACAATAAAATATATGTAAAAATAATGATTATCTAGTGTGGCACAATTGTGTATATCCGTGGTAGCAATATGAGTGGTCATGGAACCAGGCCAAAGTCAGCATAGTCAATGTTAATACATATCTAACTCTACCTTACAGCAAATAATCTAATGAACATAAGAGGCATATATTTCGTTTACTACAACTGTGAGATGGCTGCTTACTTGTTATAGCCTATATGGGAGTTGCGAGGCTAAGTCAGAAATCCGCCATGCACGCTGAATCCAGCGTGGTCACAGGAGGGCGTGTGAGCATCCGGGTTACTTCCGGATCAGCGCGCACTGAATAGAGCCATGTTATGTGTTGCCATGGCAACCTATCGCAGTCTGACTTACTTTGTCAAAACGGGGCTAACATCTGAGTGACAGCAGCAGGCTGCCATGGCAACCCCGTATCATACAAACAATGCTATGTGGGCAGCTGACACAGTCTCGTTATCCTCAAGGTTGAACTAAACGAGATACTGTTATTGATATTGGCCAATGTTTCTTTTAGCAATTACATTGCTCATTCACTGTGGCGTGTTCTCTGAGAGCTGGCTAAGTTAGCAGCTGTCAGAAGTAGCCGCTTGTAGTGATTACCTGCAATCTGGCTGCGGTCACTATAAAAAGAGACGGGTAACATCACATCATATTAGAGCCGTGTTTATAAGAAACAGTGAAAAAGAAACAGTTGAATATGGACATATTAAATCAGAACAAGATAATCTATCTGGCACTAAATCTGGGGATCTAGAAACAAGCAAGAATTAGTCTGACAAGAACTTAGACACATATAGCGTTAGTATGTCCCATCTATAGGCAATCTGTGTAAAGTGTCACCAATGTGTATACACTACCCCCTATTCAATATCATTAGCGTCCCAACACTAACATTGGGACTATGATGGATAGTACAGGTAAATCAACCCATAAATTGTAGCAGAAAGGGGGGGGGGGGTAAGATCAGTAACTAGAGTATCTAGTTCTCTACATCAATCATTAGTCAAATATACAAATAAACATAATAAAGATTTAGAACGAGGGCTATGATCCAATTTCCATAAACAATAGATAAAATATCATCACCTCAATAGGAAATTATACCATTATGGCTCAAACTATTGATTATTGCTACAGTGGAGGGTAGAACGTCTTCAATCAACTTCAAATCACTTGGAGCATAGTAATCCCCAAATATGGGATGGAAAACGTGGACTCTCAGTGTACCCATCAGGGCACCCATGGAACTACATGAACTCTCATCATTAAATTGTATATCTGGATATATCATATCCGTTCTGCCAGGAATTATAAGAAGCAGTGCCAGTCCAGATTTGCATTTAGTCCGCCAGGGTGTACCGTTCCGAGTCTATGGATCCATTTGGCTTCAATTTGAAGGAGCCTGTTCTTTCTGTTACCTCCCCGTGGCATTGTTGGTACATGGTCAATAAGTATAAAGCGTAAATCCTTCACCGTGTGTTTCATCTGTACAAAGTGGCGTGCCACTGGTTGTTCCGATGTACCATCCTTGATTGCTGTCCTGATGGCACTCCGATGGTTAGCCATCCTCTTCTTGATGTCATCGTCCGTCTTACCGACTTAGTACTTCCCACATGTACAATTCAACAGATAGACCACAAACGGAGTAGAACACGTTAGATGGTGTTGGATCTTGAAACTCTTGGTGGTGTGTGGATGGTGGAAGGTTTTTCTCTCTCACTCCCTATAGACCGCTATGTAAAGGCACACCCACCTGTTTTTAATAAAAATGCTTCATTTTTATTTTTTTATAAGACACACTACACTAAATTTTGGAGGATATTTTGAAAATTAACCAGAGGTCTGACCACTTGTAATAGCTGCTAAATTAGCAATCCACTTGTAATCTATTTTCCCCCTAAATGTTTTTTAGATCAAACCGAACAAAAGTTGTATATAGACTTTAAAGGGACAGTCAACACCAGAATTTTTGTTTTTTAAAAAATAGTTAATTCCTTTATTACCTATTCCCCAGTTTTGCATATCAAACAGTAATAATACACATTTTTCCTCTGTAGTTCTATTGACACTTGCATTTTAGCCAATCATTGCTCCTAGGTAACTTCACGTGTGTGCACTTAATGACACACATTAACTATCACCCTCTAGTGGTGAAAAACTGTCAAAAGGCATTCATATTAGAGGAGGCTTTCAAGGTATAAGAAATTAGCATATGAGCCTACCTAGGTTTAGCTTTCAACTAACAATACCAAGAGAACGCAAAATTGGTGCTAAAAAATAAATTGGAAAGTTGTTTAAAATTACTTGCCCTGTCTGAATCATGAAAGTTTATTTTGGACTTGACTGCCCCTTTTAAGAAAATACGACAATTGGTCAAGGGTTTAAATACTTTTGGAAGGCATTACTATCTTATAAGTGCAACTTACACAGCTAATTAGGGA
The DNA here is from genome assembly GCF_027579735.1 of Bombina bombina. Taxonomy (NCBI): domain Eukaryota; kingdom Metazoa; phylum Chordata; class Amphibia; order Anura; family Bombinatoridae; genus Bombina; species Bombina bombina. The sequence goes on from NC_069504.1 coordinate 148,823,216, forward strand.
AAAGCTGAAAGGAAGCGTGTTATTCAGCACATACAGCTATGTTTCCAATGCAAAATGGATTAATTTTAGTAATAGCCTTAATAACAAGGAATATTGTTTTGTCACTGCACAATAAATGTGTGTTTACTTGGTATAAATCAGATCAGACAGTATCATTACAGCTCACTGTACTAATTTCATACTGTTTACTATGACATACCTTTTAATGCTTGTTCCAACGTTTAAACATTAAAACAGAACTATAATTTCATTACTGTAACATTTTTTTTATTTTTTCTTAGGTAAATTGCATCTCTGAAAGATGGGATACAGACAGTCCAATAGATACCGTTGTTGAAGACGTAAAAATAAAAGTTTTAATTGGCAATATTACTTCCTGCAATAAAGATGGGGGAGATATTAACCAGACAACTTATTTTTCTACCTGCAATCTTTGTGAAGGTAATGTGCATTTAAGTTTTGTGTACATACAAGTTCCATAACTTTTTGTTCTTCTCTTTTTTTTTTTTTTTTTTTTTTTAAATTAAAGGAGACATTAAACGCTAAATAAAATGATACATTTAAAGAAAAACTTCGTCTGAGAATAACATGTAGATATATTTTTAAAATTTCATTAGTTGACAAAAAAAAAGTTTAAAATATTGACAACATAAGTGTTAAAGGGACACTGAACCCAATTTCTCTTGTAAGGTGTATCCAGTCCACGGGTTCATCCATTACTTGTGGGATATTCTCCTTCCCAACAGGAAGTTGCAAGAGGACACCCACAGCAGAGCTGTCTATATAGCTCCTCCCCTAAACCCCACCTCCAGTCATTCTCTTGCAACTCTCGATACGGGAAGTATCAAGAGTTATGTGGTGACTTAGTGTAGTGTTACCTTCAATCAAGAGTTTGTTATTTTTAAACGGTACCGGCATTGTACTGTTTTACTCTCAGGCAGAAATTAGAAGAAGAGTTCTGCCTGGAGGTTGATGATCTTAGCGGTTTGTAACTAAGGTCCATTGCTGTTCTCACACATAACTGATGAATATGGGAAAACTTAAGTTGGGGGAACGGCCTGCAGATTACCTGCTTTGAGGTATGTTCAGTATTTTTATTTCTAGAGAGATGAATAAGTTCTAGAAAATGCTGACAGAGCCTTGTGTATTTGAGGTAAGCTTGATGCAGTGATTTAACAACGACTGGGATCATGCTTGCAAAACAAGGTAATACTCATGTTAATATTATTTAGTGTCAAAACGTTTACATGTTTTCATAAATAGAACGTTTTTTCTCTGAGGGAGATAAATCTTTATTTGGGGCCTAGTTTTCCACATGACTAGTCAGATACTCCTAGGAGTATTTTCTTAAGGCCCCTCTGACATCCAGTACATGGTGGGAGGGGCCTATTTTAGCGCTCTAGCTGCGCAGTTTTAATTCAGACTGAGACATCCAGCTTCCTTAGAGGAGTCCTTTGGCATCTGAGGACCATTATAAAGGGTTTATTCCTTCACCAAATCGTATTTGTGGGCAGGTAGGAGCCTCAGCAGAGCTGTGGCAAGGTGCTCAACTGTTTTTTACCGGTGGTTGACGTTTTTAAATCCGGTTTGGGGGCTAAGGGGTTAACCATCCATTTGCAAGTGGGTGCAATGTTGCTTTAGTCCCTTACACACACTAAACATTTCGAAGACTTTACTATATTTTTACACTCATATCAACAATGCAAAGCGTGTTTAGAAAATAGGAAGTCCCCGAGTGCTCAAAACGTATCAAAGCACACAGTTATGGGGGTATTCAGGTCCCAATAAACGATATACAAGTCTTGGACCAAAAGTCAGTGTTATGGGAAGTCACTCAGGTAGAAACAAAGCTCGTTGTCCCGAGGAAAAGATAAAGTCCCAAAGTATCAAAGTATGTCCCAGAGCCTAGTAGTCACGGGTGGCAGTATGTAGTTACAGTGTTTAGTCTATGATCAACTCTTACCCTCCACTTCGCTGGTGGGGTGCCTGGGGACACTTCTGTACTTCTCCTCGAATAGGCGATGAAACCCTTCCAGGGGGGTACAGTCTGTGTTTCCCTTCTCGGCGTGCCACAGAGAGATCCGACGTGAAGACGTTTCCTTGGTGCGTCACCCGTGACGTTGCAAGGCTAAACCAAGTGGTGTATCCTGGGGGGAGGGGAAGATCCGTAAGGACAGAAAAACGGCTTTTTATCCCAAGAGTGACTTAGCAAGTGAGAGGTGCAATGTAGCGGTAAACCCAGCCGCTTGAGGAACACAAAGTCAAAAGAGAATGCTCCGAAGAAGCGCATCTACGCATGCGCGAAATGCGTCAGGCGTTTTCAACTGTGACCTTGTTTGTACCTAACTTTTGGATTGTACAATTAACATTATTTACTACAGCAGAAACTACGCTCCATTGGTGCATTCTCTTTTGACTTTGTATATTTTTACACTGTTTTGCAGTTTAAGTGCTAGTTTTTTTCTCTTAAAGGCACAGTAACGTTTTTGTTTAATTGCTGTTTCACCTTTATTAAAGTGTTTTCCAAGCTTGCTTGTCTCATTACTAGTCTGTTAAACATGTTTGACATAGAGGAAACTCCTTGTTCAATATGTTTGGAAGCCATTGTGGAACCCCCTCTTAGAATGTGTACCAAATGTACTGAAATTTCTATAAACTATAAAGACCATATTATGGCGCTTAAAGATTTATCTCCAGAGGATTCTCTGACTGAAAAAAGGGAGATTATGCCATCTAGCTCTCGCCATGTTTTACCTTACAGGACATGGCGGCAGTTATGAATGCTACCCTCTCAGAGGTATTGTCCAAACTGCCAGGGTTACAGGGAAAGCGAGACAGCTCTGGGGTCAGAACTAATACAGAGCTTTCTGACGCTTTAATACCTGTGTCCGATATACCCTCACAATGCTCAGAAGCTGAGGCAGGAGAGCTTCTATCTGTGGGTGACATTTCAGATTCAGGGAAGGCGTTGCTTCAGTCTGATTCTGAAATGACAGCGTTTAAATTTAAGCTCGAACACCTCCGCTTATTGCTTAGGGAGGTTTTAGCGACTCTGGATGACTGTGAACCCATGGTAGTTCCAGAGAAATTGTGTAAGATGGATAAATATTTCTCCAACATTGGTGTGTCCGGTCCACGGCGTCATCCATAACTTGTGGGAATATTCTCTTCCCCTTCAGGAAATGGCAAAGAGCACAGCAAAAGCTGTCCATCCTAGGCTCCGCCCACCCCAGTCATTCTCTTTGCCGCTGAACAAGCAGCATCTCCACGGAGATGGTGAAGAGTATGTGGTGTTTAGTTGTAGTTTTTTATTCTACTATCACAAGTTTGTTATTTTAAAATAGTGCTGGTATGTACTATTTACTCTGAAACAGAAAAAGATGAAGAGTTCTGTTTGTGAGAGGATTATGATTTTAGCAGCAGTAACTAAAATCGTTTGCTGTTTCCACATAGGACTGTTGAGATGAGATAACTTCAGTTGGGGGAAACAGTTGGCAGACTTTTCTGCTTAAGGTATGACTAGCCATATTTCTAACAAGACTGTGTAATGCTGGAAGGCTGTCATTTCCCCGCATGGGGACCGGTAAGCCATTTTCTTAGTCTCAAACAGAATAAAGGGCTTAATATGGGCTATAAAACTGGTAGACACTTTTATGGGCTAGATCGATTGCTTTATTTGGGCTTTTTATACAGCTTAATGTTGAAATTCACACTTTATAAACTTTGGGGAACGTTTTTTTACGTCAGGCAGGGCCTTCCCTGTAGTAGGCAGAGCCTCATTTTCGTGCCATTACTGCGCAGTAACTTTTGAGAGCAGGACATGCAGCTGCATGTGTGTGGGTCTGAAAGTAGTTGAAAAGGTTCCTAGAAGGCTTCATTTGGTATCGTATACCCCCCTGGGTTTGGTAAAGTTGCAGCAAAGGCTGTAGCTGGGACTGTAGAGGGGTTAAAACTGTAACCGGCTCCGGTTTCCTCATTTTAAGGGATAAAGGTCTGAAATTTGGGGTGCAATGTTTTGAATGCTTTGGTTTTGGTTAAATTTGAACAATTCCTTCATAGTTTTTCACATATTCAGTAATAAAGTTTGCCCTGTTTAAAATGTAAAGAGACAGTAACGGTTTTGTTTTAAAACGGTTTTTGTACTTTATTGACAAGTTTAAGCCTGTTTAACATGTCTGTGCCTTCAGATAAACTATGTTCTTTATGAATGGAAGCCAATGTGTCTCCCCCTCCAAAATTGTGTGATAATTGTGCTATAGCGTCCAAACAAAGTAAGGACAGTACTGCCACAGATAGTAAAGTTGCCCAAGATGATTCATCAGATGAAGGGAGTAGACATAGTTCTACATCATCTCCTTCTGTGTCTACACCAGTTTTGCCCACGCAGGAGACCTCTAGTACTTCTAGCGCGCCAATGCTTGTTACTATGCAACAATTGACGCAGTAATGGATAACTCCATAGCAAATATTTTATCCAAAATGCCTGCATTTCAGAGAAAGCGCGATTGCTCTGTTTTAAACACTGTAGAGCAGGAGGGCGCTGATGATAATTGCTCTGTCATACCCTCACACCAATCTGAAGTGGCCATGAGGGAGGTTTTGTTAGATGGGGAAATTTCTGATTCAGGTAGAATTTCTCAGCAGGCAGAACCTGATGTTGTGACATTTAAATTTAAATTAGAGCATCTCCGCGCACTGCTTAAGGAGGTGCTATCTACTCTGGATGATTGTCACAACCTGGTCATTCCAGAAAAATTGTGCAAGATGGACAAGTTCCTAGAGGTTCCGGTGCACCCCAACGCTTTTCCTATACCCAAGCGGGTGGCGGACATAGTGAATAAGGAGTGGGAGAAGCCCGGCATACCTTTTGTCCCCCCTCCTATATTTAAGAAATTATTTCCTATGGTCGACCCCAGAAAGGACTTATGGCAGACAGTCCCTAAGGTCGAGGCAGCAGTTTCTACACTAGCCAAGCGCACTACTATTCCTATCGAGGATAATTGTGCTTTTAAAGATCCTATGGATAAAAAATTGGAGGGTTTGCTTAAAAAGATTTTTGTACAGCAAGGTTACCTCCTGCAACCTATTTCGTGCATTATTCCAGTCACTACAGCAGCGTGGTTCTGGTTCGAGGAACTAGAAAAGTAGCTCAGTAGAGAGACTCCGTATGAGGAGGTTATGGACATAATTCACGCACTTAAGTTAGCTAATTCCTTTATTTTGGATGCCGCTTTGCAGTTAGCTAGATTAGCGGCGAAAAATTCAGGGTTTGCAATTGTGGCGCGCAGAGCGCTCTGGCTAAAGTTTTGGTCAGCGGATGTATCTTCCAAGACAAAATTGCTTAATATCCCTTTCAAGGGTAAAACCCTTTTTGGGCCAGAATTGAAAGAGATTATCTCAGACATCCACTGGGGGTAAGGGCCACGCCCTCCCACAAGATAGGCCTTTCAAGGCCAAGAAAAAGTCTAATTTTCGTTCCTTTCGCAATTTCAGGAACGGACCGGCCTCCAACTCTGCATCCTCTAGACAAGAGGGTAATGCATCACAAACCAAACCAGCTTGGAAACCGATGCAAGGCTGGAACAAGGGTAAGCAGGCCAAGAAGCCTGCTGCTGCTACCAAAACAGCATGAAGGAGTAGCCCCCGATCCGGGACCGGATCTAGTAGGGGGCAGACTCTCTCTCTTCGCTCAGGCTTGGGCAAGAGATGTTCAGGATCCCTGGGCACTAGAAATAGTTTCTCAGGGTTATCTTCTAGAATTCAAGGAACTACCCCCAAGGGGAAGGTTCCACATGTCTCACTTATCTTCAAACCAAATAAAGAGACAGGCATTCTTACATTGTGTAGAAGACCTGTTAAAAATGGGAGTGATACACCCAGTTCCAACCGTGGAACAAGGAATGGGATTTTACTCAAATCTGTTTGTAGTTCCCAAAAAAGAGGGAACTTTCAGACCAATTCTGGATTTAAAGATCCTAAACAAATTTCTCAGAGTGCCATCGTTCAAAATGGAAACTATTCGAACGATTTTACCTACAATCCAGGAGGGTCAATTTATGACTACCGTGGATCTAAAGGATGCGTATCTACATATTCCTATCCACAAAGATCATCATCAGTTCCTAAGGTTCGCCTTTCTGGACAAACATTACCAGTTTGTGGCTCTCCCATTCGGGCTAGCCACTGCTCCAAGGATTTTCACAAAGGTACTCAGGTCCCTTCTAGCGGTTCTAAGACCAAGGGGCATTGCAGTGGCACCTTTCTTGGACGACATTCTGATACAAGCGTCGTCTCTTTCAAAGGCAAAGGCTCACACAGACATCGTTCTGGCCTTTCTCAGATCTCACGGATGGAAAGTGAACATAGAAAAAAGTTCCCTGTCTCCGTGGACAAGAGTTCCTTTCTTGGGGACAATAATAGATTCTTTAGAAATGAAGATTTTCCTGACAGATGTCAGAAAGTCAAAACTTCTAAACGCTTGTCAAGTTCTTCACTCTGTTCCACGACCTTCCATAGCTCAGTGCATGGAAGTAGTAGGGTTGATGGTTGCAGCAATGGACATAGTTCCTTTTGCACGAATTCATCTAAGACCATTACAACTGTGCATGCTGAAACAGTGGAATGGGGACTATACAGACTTGTCTCCAGTGATTCAAGTAGATCAGAAGACCAGAGACTCACTCCGTTGGTGGCTAACCCAGGACCACCTGTCCCAGGGAATGAGCTTCCGCAGACCAGAGTGGGTCATCGTCACGACCGACGCCAGTCTAGTGGGCTGGGGCGCGGTCTGGAACTCCCTGAAAGCTCAGGGGCTATGGTCTCGGGAAGAGTCTCTTCTCCCGATAAACATTCTGGAACTGAGAGCGATATTCAATACTCTCAGGGCTTGGCCTCAACTAGCAAAGGCCAGATTCATAAGATTCCAATCAGACAACATGACGACTGTTGCTTACATCAACCATCAGGGGGGAACAAGGAGTTCCCTGGCGATGAGAGAAGTGACCAAAATCATAAAATGGGTGGAGGATCACTCCTGCCACCTATCTGCGATCCACATCCCAGGAGTGGAAAACTGGGAGACATTCCATCCGGGGGAGTGGGAACTCCACCCGGAGATATTTGCCCAATTGACTCAATTATGGGGCATTCCAGACATGGATCTGATGGCGTCTCGTCAGAACTTCAAGGATCCTTCCAGATCCAGTCACTCTAGTGGATGCATTAGTAGCGCCTTGGACCTTCAACCTAGCTTATGTGTTTCCACCGTTTCCTCTCATTCCTAGGCTGGTAGCCAGGATCAAGCAGGAGAGGGCCTCGGTGATCTTGATAGCTCCTGCGTGGCCACGCAGGACTTGGTATGCAGACCTGGTGAATATGTCATCGGCTCCACCATGGAAGCTACCTTTGAGACAGGATCTTCTAGTACAAGGTCCATTCGAACATCCAAATCTAGTTTCCCTCCAGCTAACGGCTTGGAAATTGAACGCTTGATTTTATCTAAGCGTGGGTTTTCGGATTCTGTAATAGATACTCTAGTACAAGCCAGAAAACCTGTAACTAGAAAAATTTACCATAAAATATGGAAAAGATATATCTGTTGGTGTGAATCCAAGGGATTCTCATGGAGTAAGATCAAAATTCCTAGGATCCTTTCCTTTCTCCAAGAAGGTTTGGATAAGGGATTATCAGCGAGTTCTCTAAAGGGACAGATTTCTGCTTTATCTGTCTTGTTACACAAATGACTGGCAGCTGTGCCTGATGTTCAAGCTTTTGTTCAGGCTTTGGTCAGGATCAAGCCTGTTTACAGACCTTTGACTCCTCCCTGGAGTTTGAATTTAGTTCTTTCAGTTCTTCAAGGGGTTCCGTTTCAACCTCTACATTCCATAGATATCAAGATGTTATCTTGGAAAGTTCTGTTTTTGGTTGCTATATCTTCTGCTAGAAGAGTTTCTGAGTTATCTGCTTTGCAGTGTAATCCGCCCTATCTGGTGTTCCATTCAGATAAGGTTGTTTTGCGTACTAAACCTGGTTTCCTTCCAAAGGTTGTTTCCAACAAGAATATTAACCAGGAAATAGTTGTGCCTTCTTTGTGTCCAAATCCAGTTTCAAAGAAGGAACGTTTGTTACACAATTTAGATGTAGTTCGTGCTTTAAAGTTCTATTTAGAAGCAACAAAGGATTTCAGACAAACGTCTTCTCTGTTTGTCGTTTATTCTGGCAAGAGGAGAGGTCAAAAAGCTACTGCTACCTCTCTTTCCTTTTGGCTGAAAAGCATCATCCGATTGGCTTACGAGACTGCCGGACGGCAGCCTCCTGAACGCATCACAGCTCACTCTACAAGGGCTGTGGCTTCCACATGGGCCTTCAAGAACGAGGCTTCTGTTGATCAGATATGTAAGGCAGCGACTTGGTCTTCCCTGCACACTTTTGCCAAATTCCACAAATTTGATACTTTTGCTTCTTTGGAGGCTATTTTTGGGAGAAAGGTTTTGCAAGCCGTGGTGCCTTCCGTTTAGGTAACCTGATTTGCTCCCTCCCTTCATCCGTGTCCTAAAGCTTTGGTATTGGTTCCCACAAGTAAGGATGACGCCGTGGACCGGACACACCAATGTTGGAGAAAACAGAATTTATGCTTACCTGATAAATTACTTTCTCCAACGGTGTGTCCGGTCCACGGCCCGCCCTGGTTTTTTAATCAGGTTGATGAATTTCTTTCTTTAACTACAGTCACCACGGCACCATATGGTTTCTCCTGTTTTTTCTCCTGTCCGTCGGTCGAATGACTGGGGTGGGCGGAGCCTAGGAGGGACTATATGGACAGCTTTTGCTGTGCTCTTTGTCATTTCCTGTTGGGGAAGAGAATATTCCCACAAGTTATGGATGACGCCGTGGACCGGACACACCGTTGGAGAAAGTAATTTATCAGGTAAGCATAAATTCTGTTTTTGCAGTACCTGTTTACACTGATGTTTTTGCAGTCCCTAAGAGGTTTTCGGAAATTATTACTAAGGAATGGGATAGACCAGGTGTGCCGTTCTCTCCCCCTCCTGCTTTTAAAAAGATGTTTCCCATAGATGCCGCCATACGGGACTCGTGGCAGACGGTCCCTAAGGTGGAGGGAGCAGTCTCTACCCTAGCTAAGCGTACAACTATCCCCGTCGAGGACAGTTGTGCTTTCCTAGATCCTATGGATAAAAAATTGGAGGGTCTCCTTAAGAAAAATTTTATACATCAAGGTTTTATTCTGCAGCCTCATGCATGCATTGCCCCAGTTACTGCTGCAGCGACTTTTTGGTTCGAGTCTCTTAAGGAGGCTCTACAGGTGGAGACCTCGTTAGATGATATTTTAGACAGGATTAAAGCTCTTAAGTTAGCTAATTCCTTTATTTCTGACGCCGTTTTTCATTTAACCAAGCTAACGGCTAAGAATTCAGGTTTTGCCATTCTGGCGCGCAGGGCGCTATGGCTTAAGTCCTGGTCAGCAGACGTTACTTCAAAGTCTAAGCTTCTTAACATCCCCTTCAAGGGACAGACCCTATTCGGGCCTGGCCTGAAGGAGATCATCTCTGATATTACTGGAGGAAAGAATCATGCCCTTCCTCAGGATAGGTCCAGTAAATTAAGGACCAAGCAAACGCTGATAGATGCTCTAGCAGTGCCCTGGTCCTTCAACCTGGCTTATGTGTTTCCACCGTTTCCTCTCCTCCCTCATCTGATTGCCAAGATCAAGCAGGAGAGAGCTTCGGTGATTTTGATAGCACCTGCGTGGCCACGCAGGACTTGGTATGCAGATCTGGTGGACATGTCATCCTTCCCACCATGGACTCTGCCGCTCAGGCAGGACCTTCTACTCCAAGGTCTATTCAAACATCCAAATCTAGTTTCTCTGCGTCTGACTGCTTGGAGATTGAACGCTTGATTTTATCAAAACGTGGTTTCTCAGAGTCGGTCATTGATACCTTGATTCAGGCTCGAAAGCCTGTCACCAGGAAAATCTATCATAAGATATGGTGTAAATATCTTCATTGGTGTGAATCCAAGGGTTACTCGTGGAGTAAGGTCAGGATTCCCAGGATACTATCTTTTCTCCAAGAAGGCTTGGAAAAGGGACAGATTTCTGCTCTGCCTATTCTTTTGCACAAGCGCCTGGCTGATGTTCCAGACGTTCAGGCGTTTTATCAGGCTTTGGTTAGAATCAGGCCTGTGTTTAAACCTGTTGCTATGCCATGGATTTTAAATTTAGTGCTTAAAGTTCTTCAAGGGGTTCTGTTTGAACCCTTGCATTCCATAGATATCAAGCTTTTATCTTGGAAAGTTCTGTTTTTAGTAGCTATCTCTTCGGCTCGAAGAGTTTCAGAGTTTTCTGCCTTGCAGTGTGTTTCTCCTTATCTGATCTTCCATGCAGATAAGGTAGTTTTGCGTACCAAACCTGGGTTTCTTCCAAAGGTAGTATCTAATAGGAATATCAATCAGGAAATTGTTGTTCAGTCAAAGGAGGAACGTCTGTTACACAATCTTGATGTGGTTCGTGCTTTAAAGTTTTATTTGCAAGCTACTAAGGATTTTTGTCAAACATCTGCATTGTTTGTGGTCTACTCTGGAAAGAGGAGAGGCCAAAAGGCTTCGGCAACTTCTCTTTCTTTTTGGCTAAGAAGCATAATCCGTTTAGCTTATGAAACTGCTGGCCAGAATTACAGCTCATTCTACTAGAGCGGTAGCTTCCACATGGGCTTTTAAACATGAGGCCTCTGTTGAACAGATTTGTAAGGCAGCGACTTGGTCTTCGCTTCATACTTTTTCTATATTCTACAAATTTGATACTTTTGCTTCCTCTGGGGCTATTTTTGGGAGAATGGTCTTACAGGCAGTGATGCCTTCCGTTTTTAAGTGCCTGCCTTGTCCCTCCCTTCATCCGTGTCCTAAAGCTTTGGTATTGGTATCCCACAAGTAATGGATGAACCTGTGGACTGGATACACCTTACAAGAGAAAAAAAATGTATGCTTACCTGATAAATTTCTTTCTCTTGTGGTGTATCCAGTCCACGGCCCGTCCTGTCACTTTAAGGCAGGTGTTTTTTATTTTTTAAAACTACAGTCACCACTGCACCCTATAGTTTCTCCTTTTTCTTACTTGTCTTCGGTCGAATAACTGGAGGTGGGGGTTAGGGGAGGAGCTATATAGACAGCTCTGCTGTGGATGTCCTCTTGCAACTTCCTGTTGTGAAGGAGAATATCCCACAAGTAATGGATGAACCCGTGGATTGGCTACACCACAAGAGAGAGAAATTTATCAGGTAAGCATAATTTTTTTTTTTTTCCTTCATTAATGGAGAGTCCACAGCTGCATTCATTACTTTGGAAATTCAGAACCTGGCCACCATGAGGAGGCAAAGACACCCCAGCCAAAGGTCCAAATACCTCTCCCGCTTTCCTCATCTCCCAGTCATTCTTTGCCTTTCATCCCTGGAGGTTGTCAGAGAAGTCTCAGAAGTTTAGATAGTCTCTTATGGAGGGTAGTACTCTTCGGCATAGGACTGGACTTTTAAGTAATCCTGTCAGCCTCTCAGTGAGAGCATGGACGAAAGTTAGAGTTCGGAGATGCAGGGAGAGTCTTTCTGCGAAACCATCCGCAAGCAGTCAGCGTTGAGTTTTGCTGCCTGCTCTCTTCTCTCAAGTCCATGGCAGAGGCTACTAACTGTCACACTTGAAGGGCTGTGTTCTGTTCCACGGCGTAGATTCCGGTAAGATCGTTTCATTTTACTTTTGTTATTAATGTATTGTAATACAATTTTTTTCCTGAGAGGCTCTCTCCTTGTGGGGTTAACTATATTCAGAGTCTCAGTGAGGCTCCTTTCGTATCTTGGAATCAAGGCTTAATATCTCCTGAGGGGGTTTATTGAACAGGGTTTTTTTTAATCATGTTTATGTGCTTTGACCTGCTTATGTGTAGTGTTACTTAGGCTCATGGCTTGTGGAACATAACGGCCTTTGGAAGTGACGCTGCCTTTACGGTTGAGCGTGCTTTTTCTGGACTGCACAGTGCACCTGGTGACCGGGCGTGGTCACGTTTTTCGCTCTCCATTTCCGCATTCCTCACCGTGTAGTGACTGAAGAATTCTGGTCCGCTGGTGTCTGGTTCATAGGAGGTGGTGAGTGCCCCAGCCATTGTAGGTGTCGGGTGCCGTTTAAATTTTCTTATTTGGTCTGTTTTTTTGTATTCAATATCCTTCTTATGGTGGATTCTGTTAGTGTGGAGACGGACGTCTCTGCGTCAGATTCTGTTTCTGGTGAAGAATACGAATTGGCCGGGTGATATATGCCCTCCAGTTATGTTCTGAATGCCGTTTTAGAGTGCTCAATTCCTCGGGATCGGGGAATCAAGGGGCCACTGAGCTGTTCACCTCTGGGGGTCCATTTCCCCGAGTGGCGAGTTCCTTTCCACCCACTATTACTACGCATGCAGGTAACCCAGATTTTGCTTATCCTTCTCTGGACGGTGGCTTGTTCCCTCAGGAGCTGATGGCACGTTTTCGCATTTACATAATCATGGCTCTGGCGTATCTGCAATTACCAGAAGTGTGCTTACGATATTGTATGTGTTCCGTTAGCTGTGGCTCCTTAGGCATGGGATGGCCATATTCAGCTTTCCGGGGTAACGACTGTCCGAGACTTCAGGGGGTCATCCTTCGGGGTCGTCTTCTGCTCCGGCAAGGGTATGCTGTGCCTTCCATTTATAGACTGGCGCACCTTCGTGTCCTACTGAGGCACATTTTGGTGTTGTTGGAGGATCCCATCCTTAATGGATATGGGGATCCTCAGTCTTCTCCTTCGCAAGGCTCGCAGACTTAGGTGTAAGAGGATTAAGTAATCTTCTTATAGCCTTGTTTATTGAGTATCCTTTTCAGTTCTGAGCTGGAAGAACAGGATCCCTGTCCTGCGGGTGTGTCTGTTCTTCTTGGGCGTTAACCTACGGGTTTTCCTTATCTTTTATTTTTATCTGGTTAGGATGATTTTTATTTTGACCTCCTATTTATGCTTTTCCTTCGGGAATGTTTTCTGGAATCGATGCTCAAGATTTTGTGATCGCTCAGTTTACTTATACGGAAGTTTGATGTGAGGACATATTAGTCCTATGTTTGTCTGCTGTTTTATCTCCCATCTCTGGGGGTGACTGTGGCCTGGACAGTATCGGCCCTTGTTTTCAGACTGGTCCTGATTGGGTTTGGATCCTTCTGTTCTTACGGCCTGTTTCTGTTGCTGTGAAGAAGCGTCCTGTTCAGTTTTGAGAACTACAAAACCAGTAATATGTGATATATTCAAGATAGAAAAAATGTCAAAGCTGACAAACCTTTGGGGAGCATGACGTGAATGGATTAATGGAATTAATTTATCTAAAAAAAAAATTACAGCCATGAATATGCAGCATTTTGCTAAATAACTAAAAACGAATCTATATTTCTCTTGCAAGGTGTATCCAGTCCACGGATTCATCCTTTTACTTGTGGGATATTCTCATTCCCTACAGGAAGTGGCAAAGAGAGCACACAGCAGAGCTGTCCATATAGCTCCCCCTCTAGCTCCACCCCCCAGTCATTCTCTTTGCCGGCTCTAAGCACTAAGGTCTCTCTCGGGAGTGTAAAGTGAATGTGGTGTTAGAATTGTAGTTTTATTATCTTCAATCAAAAGTTTATTTTAAATGGTACCGGTTTGTACTATTTACTCTCTAGCAGAAAGGTGATGAAGATTTCTGCTGAGAGGAAAATGATTTTAGCATGTTGTAACTAAAATCCTCTGCTGTTCCCACACAGGACTGAGGAGTACCAGAAAACTTCAGTTGGGGGGAACAGTTTGCAGGGTGATCTGCAATAAGGTATGTTCAGTCATTTATTTGTAGACAAGACTGAGATAATGCTAGAAGAGACTGACAATATCCCCATGAGGGGAGGGTAAGCTATGTTCACAGACTTAGTAAGGAATTGAATGCTTACATAATAGGGCTAATATACTGGTTGACACTTATTCAGGGCAATCGATTGTTTGGCTAAGGAAAAATCGTTTTGCAAGACACTTTGAAAGCCCTTTTGGGTTCTTTTTGGGGTTATTTCCCACATGGCTATTTTTTAGTCACTTAGGAGTGATTTACTAGGCCTCACAACTCCGGAGTAGAGTGGGAGGGGCCTAATTTCGCACCTCAGATGCGCACTTAGAATTGCAGAGAAGTTCATGCTGCTTCACATGGAGGGTCCTGCTGATGTTTGAGGGCTTTAAAGAAGCTATATTCCCCCAAATCTGATCCCTAAGGGCAGGTAGGGCCACAGCAAGGCTGTGGCAAGGTGCTGTAGTAATTTAACCAGGTGTTGGCTTTAGGCTGCTCCGGTTTGGGCATTAAGGGGTTAATCGTTTTGATGGCGTCCCGTCAGAACACCAAACTTCCTCTCTACGGGTCCAGGTCCCGGGATCCCAAGGCGGTATTGATAGATGCCTCAATTTGGCTTATGTTTTTCCACCGTTTCCTCTCCTCCCGCGTCTGGTTGCCAGAATCAAGCAGGAGAAGGCTTCGGTGATTGTGATAGCACCTGCGTGGCCACGCAGGACTTGGTATGCAGACCTAGTGGACATGTCATCTGTCCCACCATGGACATTGCCAATGAGGCAGGATCTTCTGATACAGGGTCCGTTCAAGCATCCAAATTTAGTTTCTCTACGTCTGACTGCTTGGAGATTGAACGCTTAATTCTATCAAAGCGTGGGTTCTCTGAGTCAGTTATAGATACTCTGATTCAGGCTAGAAAGCCTGTCGCCAGGAAAATCTACAAAAAGATATGGGGGAAATATCTTTGTTGGTGTGAATCCAAGGGTTACTCATGGAGTAAGGTTAGGATTCCCAGGATATTGTTTTTTCTCCAAGAAGGATTGGAGAAAGGATTGTCAGCTAGTTCCTTAAAAGGACAAATATCTGCTTTGTCTATCCTGTTACACAATCGTCTGGCAGAGGTACCAGACGTTCAAGCGTTTGCTCAGGCTTTAGTCAGAATCAAGCCTGTCTATAAACCTGTGGCTCCGCCATGGAGTTTGACTCTAGTTCTTTCAGTTCTTCAAGGGGTTCCGTTTGAACCTTTACATTCCATAGACACTAAGTTGTTATCTTGGAAAGTTTTGTTTTTGATAGCTATCTCTTCTGCTCGAAGAGTTTCAGAATTATCTGCCTTACAGTGTGATTCACCTTACCTGGTGTTCCATGCAGATAAGGTAGTTTTGCGTACCAAACCTGGTTTTCTTCCTAAAGTTGTTTCTAACAAGAATATTAACCAGGAAATAGTTGTTCCTTCTCTGTGTCCTAATCCATCTTCGAAGAAGGAACGTCTATTACACAATCTTGATGTAGTTCGTGCTTTAAAGTTCTATTTACAAGCAACAAAGGATTTCAGACAAACATCTTCCTTGTTTGTTATCTATTCTGGTCAGAGGAGAGGTCAGAAAGCGTCTGCTACCTCTCTTTCCTTTTGGCTGAAAAGCATCATCCGTTTGGCCTATGAGACTGCTGGCCAGCAGCCTCCTGAAAGAATTACTGCTCATTCTACTAGAGCAGTGGCTTCCACATGGGCTTTCAAAAATGAGGCTTCTGTTGAACAGATTTGTAAGGCAGCAACTTCACTGCATACTTTTGTTAAATTTTACAAATTCGATACTTTTACTTCTTCGGAGGCTATTTTTGGGAGAAAGGTTTTGCAAGCAGTGGTGCCTTCCGTTTAAGGTACCTGTCTTGTTCCCTCCCTTCATCCGTGTCCTAAAGCTTTGGTATTGGTATCCCACAAGTAAAGGATAAATCCGTGGACTGGATACACCTTGCAAGAGAAAACAGAATTTATGCTTACCTGATAAATTACTTTCTCTTGCGGTGTATCCAGTCCACGGGCCGCCCTGGCATTTAAGTCAGGTAAAAAAATTTTTAAACTACAGTCACCACTGAACCCTATGGTTTCTCCTTTTTCTTCCTAACCTTTGGTCGAATGACTGGGGGGTGGAGCTAGAGGGGGAGCTATATGGACAGTTCTGCTGTGTGCTCTCTTTGCCACTTCCTGTAGGGAATGAGAATATCCCACATGTAAAGGATAAATCCATGGACAAGATACACCGCAAGAGAAAGTAATTTATCAGGTAAGCATAAATTCTGTTTTCAGGATGAATAACCTTTGGATTATAATGTATCTTAAATTGAAACTATCTTTAGATGGATTCTTTCTCCAAAAGTATATTATTTTAAAAAAAATCAGATTTAAATATAAAAAACAAAACCCGATTTGTCTTTATTTAAAAAAAATAATTATATATATATATTTGTATCCACCCTTCTTATAATCCAGCTTCAAAGTTTGAGGATGCTTCCTTTACCATCCTGTAATTTAGAACTTCGGGAGTATGTTCCTAAGGTAGACAGAGCTATTTCTACCTTGGCTAAGGGTACTACAATTCCCTTGGAAGACGGTACTTCTTCAAAGATCATGTGTACTGTAAATTAGTGTCTTACCATAGAAAAGCTTTTTTTCATCAAGCTGGTCTTTCCTTAAGACCAGCTATTCGTATGGTTTCTAAGACCAGGCTTTTAACTCTTCCCTTTCAGGGTAAGAGATTGTTTGGTCCTGATCTAGATGCTATTAAAAACACCCTCCACTGCTACTAAGTCAGTATATTTTTGTTTCCAAAGGGTATGGAATAGAATTCAGATCAAGACTTTCCAGTGGAAGATTTCTTCTGTCCAATATTCCCAAAAAGGCTCAAGTTTTCTTTCCGTTTATTCCAGACCTAGAACTCATGGGAGTTATTTGTTCGGTTCCTTTGGATGAACAAGACCTAGGTTTTTAGTATAAATGAGTACTGAATCTGTGGTCAGTGTTTCCTAACAGAATAACCCCCTCCCCACAAATTTAAATCACCCCCCCCCCCCTTTTTTTTTTTTTTTTTTTTTTTTTTCTTCCCCCCATGTGCCGCCTCTCTACGTTGTTCACCCTCTTTCTTTTTCCACTCTGCCTTCACTATCACAACTAGAAGCAACCTGCTATGTGTGCTGAGACAGAGAGAGGAAATGTTTTGACTAACCAGGATATCGTCATGTTATTATTAGTTTTATATGTTTGAAAAATTCTAGATAAAAATCAAGCTTTTGAAGGGCCGTCATTATTGATAATTTCTGAATATTGTATTCATGTTTGCAACAAAAATTTTGTATGACGTACCTAATCTATGTAATGCTGTTTATTACCTGACAATAAAGCTTGTTTATAAATTAAAAAAAAAGAACAAGACCTAGGTTATAATTCCAACCTCGATTAAACAACTAGCTTCCCAGATATTTTGCAAGGTCCAGAGATCCTCAGGAGGAGTTTATAGATGCTATAGCAGCTCCTTTTTCCTTTTGTCTGACTTATATAGTCCCTCCTACTGTTCTGCTTTCAAGCGTGATAGCTTGAATATAACAGGAGCTAATTAATTATTCTGCTAGCGCCAGCTTGGTTTGCAGGCTTGGTACAAATGTCCAGCTCTCCTCCGTGGTGTCTTTCTCTTTGTGTTGAGTCTCAACTTTACAGCTTCGAAGTTGAACGGATATTAAATATAGAAAAAGCAAAGTTTATCTGATCCTGTAATAGATACTTTAATTCAGGCCTAAAAACCTGTCTCAAGGAAGATCTATCACAAGATGTGGAAAGTTTTTTTTATTTTTGTGGGGTGAAAGACATAATTTTAATTCTTTCAGAATTCTTAATTTTTTGCAGGACGGTTTACACATAGGATTATCTGTTCTTTATGTAAAATTGTGCCCTTTTTTTTTTTTATACCATAAGGTCGCCAAACCGCCAAACCTCCTCCTTTTGAACCCATTACATTCAACTTATATCTGCTAAAGTTTTGAATTACCTGCACTTTCTTGTGACCCTCCTTATCTAGTTTTCCATCAGGAAAAGTTGGTTTTAAGAATGAAGTTTGATTATATTTTGTATTTTTTTATTTTTTTACCAAAGGTAGTTTCTCCAGACATTAGTAAGGAAATTGTGGTTCCTTCTCTTTTGTCCTAATCCTCAGAATCTTAAGGAAAGACTTTTACATAATTTGGATGTGGTTTGTGCACAATTTATTTTTTTTAATTTTTTTTTTATCTTCAA
Organism: Bombina bombina; assembly: GCF_027579735.1. NCBI lineage: Eukaryota > Metazoa > Chordata > Amphibia > Anura > Bombinatoridae > Bombina > Bombina bombina. Next base: position 148,841,374 of record NC_069504.1, read on the forward strand.
AAGATTTAGGGAAAAATCTGCTGCACGCTTAACAATAAAACTTATTTATTAAAAACATATTTAAAACAAGTTGCAATAGTGGCTGAAATAGTAAAGAGGTGTGATCGTGACTTGGCTTACGCATTTCGGTTTTACAATGTATTCATAGCCCTCAAAAGATTTAGACAGTCTTCTAGTTTGTTCATTCATTTCTCAGGTTCACGGAAGGGTCAGAGAGCTTCAGCCGTTACTTTGGTTTCGTGGTTTTTGATCCACAATGCTTACTTGGTGGTGGAAAAACGTATTATTGCTTATTATACCAAATCATGTTCTACTTCCTTGGTACTCAAACATGAGGCTTCAGTTAAACAAATTTTCAAGACAGCAACATGGTCATCCCTACACACCTTTTTACTAAATTCTACCATTTTTATGTTTTTGCTTCTTCAGATACAGCCTTTGGTAAGAAAGTCCTCAGGAGCTGGGGGGCCAGAGGGTAACGTTTTTCCGGCTGAATGTGTATACTCGGTGATGTTTTGAGTATAACATTGTGTTGTGAGTTTAAAATACAAATGGAGACATAAGTTACTTTACTTAATGGTTAAAATATTAATAATAGACAGAAGTGAGTGCGTATAGCAGAACAGTATTTGTTATAAGCATGTTTTTTTCAGGTATACATACCCGGTTCTGAATGAATAATTGAGAATAGGGAATCTAGCAAGAAATCGTTTGGCTGGGTAACCACCACGAAGGTTGCAGGCAAGAGGACACTTTTGAGCGCGTAGGTGTGCCTGTTGTATTGATTGCAGATAATATTGCATAAACCCTATCTTTATAATTTTAAAATTATCATCTTCAACAAATGTAACCTGACCACTCGTTCTAGTTCCCTGGCCTTTATATGTTTGATATATCAGATTTATCAAAAATAATCCTACTCTCCTTTTCCAGTTTTAATTCATGTGTTGTGGGTGGAGGTGTTGTGTTTTTTTTTTTTTGTTAAAGTGTTAATGGATTTTTTCATATATTAAATTATTTAATGTGTAATTCAGCACAGAGTGTTTATACTCCAAATCCTTAAAAGTGCCTAATGTACTTATGGGTATTAGTTTTTAAGAAGTAATAAACTTGCGGTCTCTAACCACCTTACAAAAGAAAACAAAATTTATGCCTACCTGCTAAATTAATTTCCTTTGAGGTGGTGAGAGTGCACAAGTCCCACCCTCTTTATATCCATTGTTATTTTTTTTATGGCGGCAGTTCTAGTTTTGCACTTCATTTCCCTGTTCTGTTCTTTCCTACCTTTCTCTTTCTTGGCTATAAGTAGAAAAGCTCATCCTGTACAATGTACATCACTGCAGAGTATCACTGTAAGGAGTATCTTGATGACTGATCAGGAGGTGGCTTGGGGACTGGTCCCTGTGACTCCTGTGGCAGGCTTGTGAATAACTTCATCATTGGAAGTAGGGTTGCACTGATACTTTTTTTTTTTTTATAAATACTCACCGATACCAATTACTGATACTTTTTTTTTTTTTTTATGTCATGACAGTTTACCAAGCACTAATGATTTAAAAGGACATTTGTAGTCAAAAATAGATTCGTGATATTTCAATAGTATACCTGTAAATAAAGACTTTTTCAATGTTGATCACGTTGTAAATATTTACTGTTTATTATATATTAGTCTGTGAAATATTACATTTTTCCAAACCCACTGACTTTATCGCCGTTACCGATTTCCAATCCGGGGTGACAACTCCAGTTGGAAGATGGCGACTCCTCAATGCAATGCGCATGCGCAAGTTAAATTTAAAATGCGCATGCGTTATTTTGATTCTTCTGTCGGTCATGTTGGCTTTTGTGCCGCAATATGCGCATGCGAGAGTAAGAAAATCCATTTGCGCATGCGTAGATTGACACAGTTGTATTTTAATTACATGCAAATACTCGCTTTCCGATTGACAAGAATGTTATACCTTAGACGGCCCACATTTGAGGGCTGGATGATGTGATGTCATGGGGATAAAATAAAATGTTATTTTACTAATAAAGGGAGCTTTGTTTCTGCACATAAGGTACATTACATTTGTGTGATAATTGCAATGTTAAAAGGATGGTTCGTTTTGCATAGAAAAACAAAAGTTAGTAATTCATTAAGATCGCTTCTTTATAATTATGAACTGTACCTGAAAAGACATTTTGAAATAATAAGTTTTATGTGCTTGTTGTCACAAAGTTCACAGAATATGTTTATAAATAAAAAATATTATAATAACATATATTAACAACAATAAATAACAGCTGCAGCATCTGGGGCTGAAAAGCTACAATTTAAAGGAATGATTACTGGATGCAATTGGGTTGTAGGCTGCCTATATAACTCATCAATCTGACATTTGTACTTAATACAAAGTAATATAATTGAATTCTGAAAATAATATTGGGGAAGTAGTATCCCAGTAATCCCCTTTGAGAAAAATGGCGCATTTGCATTCTACTGACTCAACAGAAAATAGGGCTGGTCTTCATATTTTTCCAGGGCTGCTTTTTATTCCCAATCCAGCCCTGGCTAAGGATGTTCCTCAGAGTACAGTATTTTTTGAGCATAATTGTGCAAGATAAGAACTAGCAGTAGAACAGGCAGTCTAGCAATTGGAATAATTTTTCTCTTGTAAGATGTATCAAGTCCACGGATTCCTCCATACTTATGGGATATTCTCCTTTCCAACAGGAAGTGGCAGAAAGAGCACCCACAGCAGAGCTGTCCATATAGCTCCTCCCTTAGCTCCACCCCCTAGTCATTCTCTCTGCCTGCTTAACTGCTAGGAAGGGCAAAGGGAGTGTGGTGACAAAAATGTTAGTTTTTATTCTCAAGCAAAAGTTTGTTATTTCAAATGGTACCGGTGTGTACTATTTACTCTCCACTGCTGTTTTCACAAGGGCTGAAGAGTACAGGAAAACTTCAGTTGGGGGACAGTTTGCAGGCTAAACTGCATTAAGGTATGTTCAGTCTATTTTTTTCTAGACAGACTGTTTTATTTCTAGAAAAGGCTGGCAATATCCCCATGAGGGAAATGTAAGCTGTATTCAGCAAAAGAGGAATCCAAGCTTGCATAAAGGGCTCATAGTTACTGGTGACACTAATAGGAAAAAACGCTTTGGTTTAATTACAAATAAAACGTTTTTTGAGGGACTTTAAGAGGTCTTTGTGGCTTGTTTAAGGGTTATTAACCCACATGGCTAGTTTAAAGGGACACTGAACCCCAATTTTTTCTTTTATGATTCAGATAGAGCATGCAATTTTAAGCAACTTTCTAATTTACTCCTATTATCAATTTTTCTTCGTTCACTTGCTATCTTTATTTGAAAAAGAAGGCATCTAAGCTTCTTTTTTGTTTCAGGACTCTGGACAGCAATTTTATATTGGTGGATGAATTTATCCACCAATCAGCAAGAATAACCCAGGTTATTCACCAAAAATGGGCCGGCATCTAAACTTAAATTCTTGCATTTCAAATAAAGATACCAAGAGAAGGAAGAAAATTTGATAATAGGAGTAAATTAGAAAGTTGCTTAAAATTGCATGCTCTATCTAAATCACAAAAGTAAAAATTTGGGTGTCCCTTTAAGAAACACTCTGTGGTGTTTTTTAGGCCCCATAAAATCGAGTGAGGTGGGAGGGGCCTATTTTCAGTTGCACAGTTTATTTACCTCAGAAGCATCCAGCTACTTCTCCAGAGATTCCTGCTGTATTTGAGGGCTGTAAAGAGGTTTTTTCTCCAACATAGGTGTGTCCGGTCCACGGCGTCATCCTTACTTGTGGGATATTCTCTTCCCCAACAGGAAATGGCAAAGAGCCCAGCAAAGCTGGTCACATGATCCCTCCTAGGCTCCGCCTACCCCAGTCATTCTCTTTGCCGTTGTACAGGCAACATCTCCACGGAGATGGCTTAGAGTTTTTTAGTGTTTAACTGTAGTTTTTCATTATTCAATCAAGAGTTTGTTATTTTCAAATAGTGCTGGTACGTACTATTTACTCAGAAACAGAAAAGAGATGAAGAATTCTGTTTGTATGAGGAAAATGATTTTAGCAACCGTAACTAAAATCCATGGCTGTTCCACACAGGACTGTTGAGAGCATTAACTTCAGTTGGGGGAACAGTTTGCAGTCTTTGCTGCTTGAGGTATGACACATTCTAACAAGACGATGTAATGCTGGAAGCTGTCATTTTCCCTATGGGATCCGGTAAGCCATGTTTATTACGATGGTAAATAAGGGCTTCACAAGGGCTTATTTAGACTGTAGACATTTTTTGGGCTAAATCGATTGATATTAACACTTATTTAGCCTTGAGGAATCATTTATTCTGGGTATTTTGATATAATAATATCGGCAGGCACTGTTTTAGACACCTTATTCTTTAGGGGCTTTCCCAAAGCATAGGCAGAGTCTCATTTTCGCGCCGGTGTTGCGCACTTGTTTTTGAGAGGCATGGCATGCAGTCGCATGTGAGAGGAGCTCTGATACTTATAAAAGACTTCTGAAGGCATCATTTGGTATCGTATTCCCCTTGGGTTTGGTTGGGTCTCAGCAAAGCAGATACCAGGGACTGTAAAGGGGTTAAAGCTTAAAACGGCTCCGGTTCCGTTATTTTAAGGGTTAAAGCTTCCAAATTTGGTGTGCAATATTTTCAAGGCTTTAAGACACTGTGGTGAAAGTTTGGTGAATTTTGAACAATTCCTTCATGTTTTTTCGCAATTGCAGTAATAAAGTGTGTTCAGTTTAAAATTTAAAGTGACAGTAACGGTTTTATTTCAAAACGTTTTTTGTACTTTCTTATCAAGTTTATGCCTGTTTAACATGTCTGAACTACCAGATAGACTGTGTTCTGAATGTGGGGAAGCCAGAATTCCTATTCATTTAAATAAATGTGATTTATGTGATAATGACAATGATGCCCAAGATGATTCCTCAAGTGAGGGGAGTAAGCATGGTACTGCATCATTCCCTCCTTCGTCTACACGAGTCTTGCCCACTCAGGAGGCCCCTAGTACATCTAGCGCGCCAATACTCCTTACTATGCAACAATTAACGGCTGTAATGGATAATTCTGTCAAAAACATTTTAGCCAAAATGAACCCTGTTCAGCGTAAGCGTGGATGCTCTGTTTTAGTTACTGAAGAGCATGACGACGCTGATATTAATATCTCTGAAGGGCCCCTAACCCAATCTGAGGGGGCCAGGGAGGTTTTGTCTGAGGGAGAAATTACTGATTTAGGGAATATTTCTCAGCAGGCTGAATCTGATGTGATTACTTTTAAATTTAAATTGGAACATCTCCGCATTTTGCTTAAGGAGGTATTATCCACTCTGGATGATTGTGAAAATTTGGTCATCCCAGAGAAACTATGTAAAATGGACAAGTTCCTAGAGGTGCCGGGGCTCCCAGAAGCTTTTCCTATACCCAAGCGGGTGGCGGACATTGTTAATAAAGAATGGGAAAGGCCCGGTATTCCTTTCGTCCCTCCCCCCATATTTAAAAAATTGTTTCCTATGGTCGACCCCAGAAAGGACTTATGGCAGTCAGTCCCCAAGGTCGAGGGAGCGGTTTCTACTTTAAACAAACGCACCACTATTCCCATAGAGGATAGTTGTGCTTTCAAAGATCCTATGGATAAAAAATTAGAAGGTTTGCTTAAAAAGATGTTTGTTCAGCAGGGTTACCTTCTACAACCCATTTCATGCATTGTCCCTGTCACTACAGCCGCATATTTCTGGTTTGATGAACTGATTAAGGTGCTCGATAGTGACTCGCCTCCTTATGAGGAGATTATGGACAGAGTCAATGCTCTCAAATTGGCTAATTCTTTCACTCTAGACGCCTCTTTGCAATTGGCTAAGTTAGCGGCTAAGAATTCTGGGTTTGCTATTGTGGCGCGTAGAGCGCTTTGGTTGAAATCTTGGTCGGCTGATGCGTCTTCCAAGAACAAGCTACTAAACATTCCTTTCAAGGGGAAAACGCTGTTTGGTCCTGACTTGAAAGAGATTATCTCTGATATCACTGGGGGTAAGGGCCATGCCCTTCCTCAGGATAGGCCTTTCAAGGCAAAAAATAGACCTAATTTTCGTCCCTTTCGTAAAAACGGACCAGCCCAAGGTGCTACGTCCTCTAAGCAAGAAGGTAATACTTCTCAGGCCAAGCCAGCTTGGAGACCAATGCAAGGCTGGAACAAGGGAAAGCAGGCAAAGAAACCTGCCACTGCTACCAAGACAGCATGAAATATCGGCCCCCGATCCGGGACCGGATCTGGTGGGGGGCAGACTCTCTCTCTTCGCTCAGGCTTGGGCAAGAGATGTTCTGGATCCTTGGGCGCTAGAAATAGTCTCCCAGGGTTATCTTCTGGAATTCAAGGGACTTCCCCCAAGGGGAAGGTTCCACAGGTCTCAGTTGTCTTCAGACCACATAAAAAGACAGGCGTTCTTACTTTGCGTAGAAGACCTGTTAAAAATGGGAGTGATTCATCCTGTTCCATTGAGAGAACAAGGGATGGGGTTCTACTCCAATCTGTTCATAGTTCCCAAAAAAGAGGGAACATTCAGACCAATCCTAGATCTCAAGATCTTAAACAAATTTCTCAAGGTCCCATCTTTCAAGATGGAAACCATTCGAACTATCCTTCCTTCCATCCAGGAAGGTCAATTCATGACCACGGTGGATTTAAAGGATGCGTATCTACATATTCCTATCCACAAGGAACATCATCGGTTCCTAAGGTTTGCATTCCTGGACAAACATTACCAGTTCGTGGCGCTTCCTTTCGGATTAGCCACTGCTCCAAGGATTTTCACAAAGGTACTAGGGTCCCTTCTAGCTGTGCTAAGACCAAGGGGCATTGCAGTAGTACCTTACCTGGACGACATTCTGATTCAAGCGTCGTCCCTCCCTCGAGCAAAGGCTCACACGGACATCGTCCTGGCCTTTCTCAGATCGCACGGCTGGAAAGTGAACGTGGAAAAGAGTTCTCTATCCCCGTCAACAAGGGTTCCCTTCTTGGGAACAATTATAGACTCCTCAGAAATGAGGATTTTTCTAACAGAGGCCAGAAAGACAAAGCTCCTGGACTCTTGTCGAATACTTCATTCCGTTCCTCTTCCTTCCGTAGCTCAGTGCATGGAAGTGATCGGGTTGATGGTAGCGGCAATGGACATAGTTCCTTTTGCGCGCATTCATCTAAGACCGTTACAACTGTGCATGCTCAGTCAGTGGAATGGGGACTATACAGACTTGTCTCCAAAGATACAAGTAAATCAGAGGACCAGAGACTCACTCCGTTGGTGGCTGTCCCTGGACAACCTGTCACGAGGGATGACATTCCACAGACCAGAGTGGGTCATTGTCACGACCGACGCCAGTCTGATGGGCTGGGGCGCGGTCTGGGGATCCCTGAAAGCTCAGGGTCTTTGGTCTCGGGAAGAATCTCTTCTACCGATAAATATTCTGGAACTGAGAGCGATATTCAATGCTCTCAAGGCTTGGCCTCAGCTAGCGAGGACCAAGTTCATACGGTTTCAATCAGACAACATGACGACTGTTGCGTACATCAACCATCAGGGGGGAACAAGGAGTTCCCTAGCGATGGAAGAAGTGACCAAGATCATTCTATGGGCGGAGTCTCACTCCTGCCACCTGTCTGCTATCCACATCCCGGGAGTGGAAAATTGGGAAGCGGATTTTCTGAGTCGTCAGACATTGCATCCGGGGGAGTGGGAACTCCATCCGGAAATCTTTGCCCAAGTCACTCAACTTTGGGGAATTCCAGACATGGATCTGATGGCCTCTCGTCAGAACTTCAAAGTTCCTTGCTACGGGTCCAGATCCAGGGATCCCAAGGCGGCTCTAGTGGATGCACTAGTAGCACCTTGGACCTTCAAACTAGCTTATGTGTTCCCGCCGTTCCCTCTCATCCCCAGGCTGGTAGCCAGGATCAATCAGGAGAGGGCGTCGGTGATCTTGATAGCTCCTGCGTGGCCACGCAGGACTTGGTATGCAGATCTGGTGAATATGTCATCGGCTCCACCTTGGAAGCTACCTTTGAGACGAGACCTTCTTGTTCAGGGTCCGTTCGAACATCCGAATCTGGTTTCACTCCAGCTGACTGCTTGGAGATTGAACGCTTGATTTTATCGAAGCGAGGTTTCTCAGATTCTGTTATCGATACTCTTGTTCAGGCCAGAAAGCCTGTGACTAGAAAGATTTACCATAAAATTTGGAAAAAATATATCTGTTGGTGTGAATCTAAAGGATTCCCTTGGGACAAGGTTAAGATTCCTAGGATTCTATCCTTCCTTCAAGAAGGATTGGAAAAAGGATTATCGGCAAGTTCCCTGAAGGGACAGATTTCTGCCTTGTCGGTGTTACTTCACAAAAAACTGGCAGCTGTGCCAGATGTTCAAGCCTTTGTTCAGGCTCTGGTTAGAATCAAGCCTGTTTACAAACCTTTGACTCCTCCTTGGAGTCTCAATTTAGTTCTTTCAGTTCTTCAGGGGGTTCCGTTTGAACCCTTACATTCCGTTGATATTAAGTTATTATCTTGGAAAGTTTTGTTTTTAGTTGCAATTTCTTCTGCTAGAAGAGTTTCAGAATTATCTGCTCTGCAGTGTTCTCCTCCTTATCTGGTGTTCCATGCAGATAAGGTGGTTTTACGTACTAAACCTGGTTTTCTTCCAAAAGTTGTTTCTAACAAAAACATTAACCAGGAGATTATCGTACCTTCTCTGTGTCCGAAACCAGTTTCAAAGAAGGAACGCTTGTTGCACAATTTGGATGTTGTTCGCGCTCTAAAATTCTATTTAGATGCTACAAAGGATTTTAGACAAACATCTTCCCTGTTTGTTGTTTATTCAGGTAAAAGGAGAGGTCAAAAAGCAACTTCTACCTCTCTCTCTTTTTGGATTAAAAGCATCATCAGATTGGCTTACGAGACTGCCGGACGGCAGCCTCCCGAAAGAATCACGGCTCATTCCACTAGGGCTGTGGCTTCCACATGGGCCTTCAAGAACGAGGCTTCTGTTGATCAGATATGTAGGGCAGCGACTTGGTCTTCACTGCACACTTTTACCAAATTTTACAAGTTTGATACTTTTGCTTCTTCTGAGGCTATTTTTGGGAGAAAGGTTTTGCAAGCCGTGGTGCCTTCCATTTAGGTGACCTGATTTGCTCCCTCCCTTCATCCGTGTCCTAAAGCTTTGGTATTGGTTCCCACAAGTAAGGATGACGCCGTGGACCGGACACACCTATGTTGGAGAAAACAGAATTTATGTTTACCTGATAAATTTCTTTCTCCAACGGTGTGTCCGGTCCACGGCCCGCCCTGGTTTTTTAATCAGGTCTGATAATTTATTTTCTTTAACTACAGTCACCACGGTACCATATGGTTTCTCCTATGCTATTATTCCTCCTTAACGTCGGTCGAATGACTGGGGTAGGCGGAGCCTAGGAGGGATCATGTGACCAGCTTTGCTGGGCTCTTTGCCATTTCCTGTTGGGGAAGAGAATATCCCACAAGTAAGGATGACGCCGTGGACCGGACACACCGTTGGAGAAAGAAATTTATCAGGTAAACATAAATTCTGTTTTTCCCCACAAATCGTTCCTAAAGGGCAGGTAGATGACACAGCAGAGCTGTGGTAAGGTGCTGAAAGTTATTTTACCGGTTTTGAAGTTTTTTCAATCCGGTTTTTACATTAAGGGGTTAATTGTTTATTTGCATAGTGGTGCAAAGTTACTAAGGCTTTATGATGCTACTGTAAAAAATTAGTTTTGTTTACTGCTTTTTTTACACTGTTTTGCAGAGTTTGTGCAGCTTTTTTTCTCTTAAAGGCACAGTACCGTTTTTGTTTAAAGTGTTATTTTCTTTGATTAAAGTGTTTTCCAAGCTTGCTTGTTTCATTACTAGCCTGTTTAACATGTCTGACACCAAGGAGAATCCTTGTTCTATGTGTTTAGAAGCCATTGTGGAACCCCCTTTTAGAATGTGTCCCACTTGCACTAATATGTCTATAAATTATAAAGAGCATATTTTCTCCTGTTAAGTGTAGTCAGTCCACGGGTCATCCATTACTTATGGGATTATATCTCCTCCCTAACAGGAAGTGCAAGAGGATCACCCAAGCAGAGCTGCTATATAGCTCCTCCCCTCTACGTCATACCCAGTCATTCTCTTGCACCTAACTAATAGATAGGACGTGTGAGAGGACTGTGGTTATTAAAATTAGTTTTTATATCTTCAATCAAAAGTTTGTTATTTTTAACAGCACCGGAGTGTGTTGTTTTTTTCTCAGGCAGCATTAGAAGAAGAATCTACCTGAGTTTACGTATGATCTTAGCGGTCGTAACTAAGATCTATTTGCTGTTCTCGGCCATTCTGAGGAGAGAGGTAATTTCAGATCAGGGGACAGCGGGCAGGGTTCACCTGCAAGGAGGTATGTTGCAGTATATTATTTTCTAAGGAATGGAATTGACTGAGAAAATACTGCTAATACCCATATAATGTAAGTGCAGCCTTAAATGCAGTAATAGCGACTGGTATCAGGCTGATATGTATGTATGTTACACTGAGGTATTTCTGGGGAATGGAACTTCACTAAGAAAATACTGTGTACATTTAACTTATACTTGAGCCTCCACTGCAGTGTAAGCGACTAGCAGCAGGCTTATTAGTATCATTTCATAATTTTATTTTAAAACGTTTTTACTGGCATGTTAATCGTTTTTCTCTGAGGTACTTGGTGATAAAAAATTTTGGGCATTATTTTTCCACATGGCTGTCATTATTTATGAATACTTTCAGTTTGCTGAGCTTCCCCACTGCTATAATATGAGTGGGAGGGGCCTATTTTGGCGCTTTCTTGCGCAGTAAGAATTCACTCAGTCTTCCTATTCCTTCCTCCATGATCCAGGACGTCTCTACAGAGCCCAGGGGTCTCCAAAACTAGTTTTGAGGGAGGTAATCACTCACAGCAGACCTGTGAGACTGCTTTTTGACTGTGATAAAACGTTTTTATATCGGTTATCCGTTTTTGGGTATTAAGGGGTTAATCATCCATTTGCTGGTGGGTGCAATCCTTTGCTAACTTATTGCATTTATTGTGAAAATTTGGTTGCTATAACAAATTTGGTTCTTTGTAATTCTACTGTGACAGTTTATTAGTGTTTCTTAAAGGCACAGTAACGTTTTTTATATTGCTTGAAAATTTATTTCCAAAAGTTTTTTCCAAGCTTGCTAGTTTCATTGCTAGTCTGTTAAACATGTCTGACACAGAGGAAACTCTTTGTGTAATATGTTTAAAGGCCAATGTGGAGCCCAATAGAAATTTGTGTACTAATTGCATTGATGCTACTTTAAATAAAGGTGTACATGTAAAGAAAATTTCACCAGACAACGAGGGGGAAGTTATGCCGACTAACTCTCCTCACGTGTCAGTACCTGCGTCTCCCGCTCGGGAGGTGCGTGATATTGTGGCGCCAAGTACATCAGGGCGGCCCATACAAATCACTTTGCAAGACATGGCTAATGTTATGACTGAAGTATTATCTAAATTGCCAGAAATTAGGGGTAAACGCGACCACTCTGGGGTGAGAACAGAGTGCGCTGATAATATTAGAGCCATGTCTGATACTGCGTCACAATATGCAGAACATGAGGACGGAGAGCTTCATTCTGTGGGTGACGGATCTGATCCAAGTAAACTGGACTCAGACATTTCAAATTTTAAATTTAAGCTTGAAAACCTCCGTGTATTGCTAGGGGAGGTATTAGCGGCTCTGAATGATTGTAACACGGTTGCAATTCCAGAGAAAATGTGTAGGCTGGATAGATACTATGCGGTACCGGTGTGTACTGATGTTTTTCCTATACCTAAGAGGCTTACAGAAATTATTAACAAGGAGTGGGATAGACCCGGTGTGCCTTTTTCACCCCCTCCTATATTTAGAAAAATGTTTCCAATAGACGCCACCACACGGGACTTATGGCAGACGGTCCCTAAGGTGGAAGGGGCAGTTTCTACTCTGGCTAAGCGCACCACTATCCCGGTGGAGGATAGCTGTGCTTTTTCAGATCCAATGGATAAAAAGTTAGAGGGTTACCTTAAGAAAATGTTTGTTCAACAAGGTTTTATATTACAACCCCTTGCATGCATTGCGCCTGTCACGGCTGCGGCGGCATTCTGGTTTGAGTCTCTGGAAGAGAACATTAACTCAGTTACATTGGATGAAATTACAGACAAGCTTAGAGTACTTAAGCTAGCCAATTCATTTATTTCCGATGCCGTAGTACACTTAATTAAACTTACGGCTAAGAATTCAGGATTCGCCATTCAAGCGCGCAGAGCACTGTGGCTTAAATCTTGGTCAGCCGATGTAACCTCTAAATCTAAATTGCTTAACATACCTTTCAAAGGGCAGACATTATTCGGGCCCGGTTTGAAAGAAATTATCGCTGACATTACTGGGGGTAAGGGTCATGCCCTGCCTCAAGACAGAGCCAAACCAAGGGCTAGACAGTCTAATTTTCGTGCCTTTCGTAACTTCAAGGCAGGAACAGCATCAACTTCCTCAGCCCCAAAGCAGGAAGGAACTGTTGCTCGCTACAGACAGGGCTGGAAACCTAACCAGTCCTGGAACAAGGGCAAGCAGGCCAGAAAGCCATGAAGTGAGGGCCCCCGATCTGGAAACGGATCTAGTGGGGGGCAGACTTTCTCTCTTCGCCCAGGCTTGGGCAAGAGATGTCCAGGATCCCTGGGCTTTAGAGATCATATATCAGGGATATCTTCTGGACTTCAAAGCTTCTCCTCCAAAAGGGAGATTTCATCTTTCAAGGCTGTCAACAAACCAGCTAAAGAGAAAAGCGTTTCTACGCTGTGTACAAGACCTTTTACTAATGGGAGTGATCCATCCAGTTCCGCGGTCGGAACACGGACAAGGGTTTTACTCAAATCTGTTTGTGGTTCCCAAGAAAGAGGGAACCTTCAGACCAATTTTGGACTTAAAGATCCTAAACAAATTCCTGAGAGTTCCATCGTTCAAAATGGAGACTATTCGGACAATCTTGCCTATGATCCAAAGGGGTCAATACATGACCACAGTGGATCTAAAGGATGCCTACCTTCACATACCGATTCACAAGGATCATTATCGGTACCTAAGGTTTGCCTTCCTAGACAGGCATTACCAGTTTGTAGCTCTTCCCTTCGGGTTAGCCACGGCTCCAAGAATCTTTACAAAGGTTCTGGGCTCTCTTCTGGCGGTTCTAAGACCGCGAGGAATTTCGGTAGCTCCGTACCTAGACGACATTCTGATACAAGCGTCAAGTTTCCAGACTGCCAAGTCTCATACAGAGTTGGTTCTGGCATTTCTAAGGTCGCATGGGTGGAAGGTGAACGTAGAAAAGAGTTTTCTAAGGCCACTCACAAGAGTTCCTTTCTTGGGGACTCTTATAGATTCTGTAGAAATGAAAATTTACCTGACAGAAGACAGGTTAACAAAACTTCTAAATGCTTGCCGTGTCCTTCATTCCATTCAACACCCGTCAGTGGCTCAATGCATGGAGGTAATCGGCTTAATGGTAGCGGCAATGGACATAGTACCTTTTGCACGCCTGCATCTCAGACCACTACAATTGTGCATGCTAAGTCAGTGGAATGGGGATTACTCAGATTTGTCCCCTATGCTGAATCTGGATCAAGAGACCAGAGATTCTCTTCTATGGTGGCTTTCTCGGCCACATCTGTCCAGGGGAATGCCCTTCAGCAGGCCAGACTGGACAATTGTAACAACAGACGCCAGCCTACTAGGTTGGGGCGCTGTCTGGAATTCCCTGAAGGCTCAGGGATCATGGACTCAGGAGGAGAGTCTCCTTCCAATAAACATTCTGGAATTGAGAGCAGTTCTCAATGCTCTTCTGGCTTGGCCTCAGCTAGCAACTCTGAGGTTCATCATGTTCCAGTCGGACAACATCACGACTGTGGCTTACATCAACCATCAGGGAGGGACAAGGAGTTCCCTAGCGATGATGGAAGTCTCAAAGATAATTCGCTGGGCAGAGTCTCACTCTTGCCACCTGTCAGCGATCCACATCCCAGGCGTGGAGAACTGGGAGGCGGATTTCCTAAGTCGCCAGACTTTTCATCCGGGGGAGTGGGATATCATTCCATTGATATCAAGCTGTTATCTTGGAAAGTTCTATTCCTAATGGCTATTTCCTCGGCTCGAAGAGTCTCTGAGTTATCAGCCTTACATTGTGATTCCCCTTATCTGATTTTTCATTCAGACAAGGTAGTTCTGCGTACTAAACCTGGGTTCTTACCTAAGGTAGTCACCAACAGGAATATCAATCAAGAGATTGTTGTTCCTTCATTGTGCCCTAACCCTTCCTCAAAGAAGGAACGACTTCTGCACAATCTGGACGTCGTCCGTGCCCTGAAATTTTATTTGCAGGCAACTAAAGATTTTCGACAAACTTCTTCCCTGTTTGTCGTTTATTCTGGACAAAGGAGAGGTCAAAAGGCTTCGGCTACCTCTCTCTCTTTCTGGCTTCGTAGCATAATACGTTTAGCCTATGAGACTGCTGGACAGCAGCCTCCTGAAAGAATTACAGCTCATTCTACCAGAGCTGTGGCTTCCACTTGGGCCTTTAAAAATGAGGCCTCTGTTGAACAGATTTGCAAGGCTGCAACTTGGTCTTCACTTCACACCTTTTCCAAATTTTCCAAATTTGACACTTTTGCTTCTTCGGAGGCTGTTTTTGGGAGAAAGGTTCTTCAGGCAGTGGTTCCTTCCGTGTAGAGGTCCTGCCTGTCCCTCCCGTCATCCGTGTACTTTTAGCTTTGGTATTGGTATCCCATAAGTAATGGATGACCCGTGGACTGACTACACTTAACAGGAGAAAACATAATTTATGCTTACCTGATAAATTCCTTTCTCCTGTAGTGTAGTCAGTCCACGGCCCGCCCTTTTTTTACGGCAGGTCTAAATTTTAAATTAAACTCCAGTCACCACTGCACCCTATAGTTTCTCCTTTCTCGTTTGGTTTTGGTCGAATGACTGGGTATGACGTAGAGGGGAGGAGCTATATAGCAGCTCTGCTTGGGTGATCCTCTTGCACTTCCTGTTAGGGAGGAGATATAATCCCATAAGTAATGGATGACCCGTGGACTGACTACACTACAGGAGAAAGGAATTTATCAGGTAAGCATAAATTATGTTTTAGCACTTAAAAATATTGCAGTAGATGATTCTCAGTTAGAAGGAAATGAGGGTTTAGCATCTAGCTCTCCCCAAGTGTCACAACCAGTAACGCCCGAACAAGTGACGCCAAGTACCTCTAATGCGTCTAATTCATTTACTTTACAAGACATGGCCATAGTTATGAATAAAACCCTCATAGAGGTTTTCTCTAAACTGCCTGGTTTACAAGGAAAGCGTGACAGCTCTGGGTTAAGAACAAATGCTGAGCCGTCTGACGCTTTAGTAGCCGTATTCGATATACCCTCACAATGTTCTGAAGTAAGGGCTAAGGGATTTGTTATCTGAGGCAGAGATTTCTGATTCAGGAAAGACGCTCCCTCAGACAGATTCTGATATGACGGCCTTTAAATTTAAGCTTGAACACCTCCGCTTTTTGCTTAAGGAGGTATTAGCTACTCTAGACGATTGTGACCCTATAGTGGTCCCAGAGAAATTGTGTAAAATGGACAGATACTTAGAGGTTCCTGTTTACACTGATGTTTTTCCAGTCCCTAAGAGGATTGTGACTATTGTTACTAAGGAGTGGGATAGACCAGGTATTCCATTCGCTCCCCCTCCTGTTTTTAAGAAAATGTTTCCCATATCTGACATATCTAATTCTTTCATTACAGATGCCGCTTTCCAAATGGCTAAATTAGCGGCAAATAATTCAGGTTTTGCCATTTTAGCACGCAGGGCGTTATGGCTTAAGTCCTGGTCTACTGATGTGTCATCAAAATCTAAACTTATGAACATCCCTTTCAAAGTAAAGACCCTATTCGGGCCTACACTGGAGGGAAAGGCCATGCCCTCCCTCAGGGTAAAACAAATATGAGGACCAAACAAAATAATTTTCGTTCCTTTCGGAACTTCAAGGGTGGTCCCGCTTCAGCTTCCCCTGCAGCAAAGCAAGAGGGGAATTCTGTCCAATCCAAGTCAGTCTAGAGACCTAACCAGGCTTGGAACAAAGGTAAACAGGCCAAGAAGCCTGCTGCTGCCTCTAAGACAGCATGAAGGGGTAGCCCCCGATCCGGGTCCGGATCTAGTAGGGGTCAGACTCTCTCTCTTCGCTCAGGCTTGGGCAAGAGATGTTCACAATTCCTGGGCTTTAGAAATTGTGTCCCAAGGATATCTTCTGGACTTCAAAGACTCCCCCCCCCAAGGGGGAGATTTCACATTTCTCAGTTGTCTGCAAACCCGACAAAGAGAGAGTCGTTCTTACGCTGTGTAGAAGACCTACATACCATGGGAGTGATCCGCCTAGTTCCAAGAGCGGAACAAGGGCTAGGTTTTTACTCCAACCTGTTTGTGGTTCCCAAAAAAGAGGGAACTTTCAGACCGATCTTGGATCTCAAAATTCTAAACAAATTCCTCAGAGATGGAGACTATTCGGACTATTCTTCCTCTGATCCAGGAGGGTCAATATATGACTACCGTGGATTTAAAGGATGCGTATCTACACATCCCTATTCATAGAGATCATCATCAATTCCTCAGATTCGCCTTTCTGGACAGGCATTACCAGTTTGTGGCCCTTCCTTTCGGGTTGGCCACGGCTCCCAGAATTTTCACAAAGGTGCTAGGGTCCCTTTTGGCGGTTCTAAGACCGCAGGGTATAGCAGTAGTGCCTTATCTAGATGACATCTTAATTCAGGTGTCGACTTTTCAGCTAGCCAAGTCTCACACGGACATCGTGTTGGCTTTCCTGAGATCTCACGGATGGAAGGTGAACATAAAAAAAAGAGTTCTCTCGTCCCTCTCACAAGAGTTTCCTTCCTAGGGACTCTGATAGACTCGGTACAAATGAAAATATTTCTGATGGAGGTCAGAAAATCAAAACTTTTAATCACTTGCCGAGCTCTTCATTCCATTCCTCGGCCATCAGTGGCTCAGTGTATGGAGGTAATCGGACTCATGGTAGCGGCAATGGACATAGTTCCTTATGCCCGCCTACAGCTCAGACCACTGCAACTATGCATGCTCAAACAGTGGAATGGGGATTATGCAGATTTATCTCCTCAACTGCATCTGGACCAAGAGACCAGAGATTCTCTTCTCTGGTGGTTGTCTCAGGACCACCTGTCTCAGGGAATGTGTTTCCGCAGGCCAGAGTGGCTCATAGTAACGACCGATGCCAGCCTGCTAGGCTGGGGTGCAGTCTGGAAATCCCTGAAAGCACAGGGCTTATGGTCTCGGGAGGAATCTCTTCTCCCAATAAACATTCTAGAACTGAGAGCGATATTCAATGCGCTTCAGGCATGGCCTCAGCTAGCTGCGGTCAAATTCATCAGATTTCAGTCGGACAACATCACGACTGTAGCCTATATTAATCATCAAGGAGGAACACGGAGTTCTCTAGCGATGATGGAGGTAACCAAAATAATCCGATGGGCGGAGGATCACTCTTGCCATCTCTCAGCAATCCATATCCCAGGGGTAGAGAACTGGGAGGCGGATTTCCTAAGTCATCGGGGGAGTGGGAGCTCCATCTGGAGGTATTTACCCAGCTGACTCAGCTATGGGGCACACCAGAATTGGATCTGATGGCGTCCGGACAGAACGCCAAACTTCCTTGTTACGGGTCCAGGTCCCGGGATCCCCAGGCGGTACTGATAGATGCTCTAGCAGTGCCCTGGTCCTTCAATCTGGCTTATGTATTTCCACCTTTTCCTCTCCTCCCATGTCTGGTTGCCAGAATCAAGCAGGAGAGAGCTTCAGTGATTCTGATAGCGCCTGCGTGGCCACGCAGGACTTGGTATGCAGACCTGGTGGACATGTCATCTGTTCCACCGTGGACTCTGCCAATGAGGCAGGACCTTCTAATCCAAGGTCCATTCAAGCATCCAAATCTAACTTCTCTGCGTTCAACTGCTTGGAGATTGAACGCCTGATTCTATCAAAGCTTGGTTTCTCTGAGTCGGTCATTGATACCCTGATTCACGCTAGAAAGCCTGTCACCAGGAAAATCTATCATAAGATTTGGCGCAGATATCTTTGTTGGTGTGAATCCAAGGGTTACTCATGGAGTAAGATTAGGATTCCTAGAATTTTGTCCTTTCTCCAAGAAGGATTGGAGAAGGGATTATCAGTTAGTTCCTTTAAAAGGACAAATATCTGCTTTGTGTCTATTCTTTTACACAAACGTCTGGCAGCTGTCCCAGACGTTCAAGCGTTTAGTCAGGCCTTGGTCAGGATCAAGCCTGTATTTAAACCTGTTGCTCCACCATGGAGCCTAAATTTGGTTCTTAAAGTTCTTCAAGGGGTTCCGTTTGAACCTATGCATTCCATAGATATTAAGCTTCTATCTTGGAAAGTTTTGTTTTTAGTAGCTATCTCTTCGGCTCGAAGAGTTTCTGAGTTATCTGCTTTACAGTGTGACTCACCTTACCTAGTTTTCCATGCAGATAAGGTGGTTTTGCGTACCAAACCTGGGTTTCTTCCTAAGGTTGTTTCTAATAGGAATATCAATCAGGAGATTGTTGTTCCTTCTCTGTGTTTTAATCCTTCATCAAAGAAGGAACGCTCCCATTAAGAATCCCGGCAAAAGATCTTAAATTGCTTGATACTGCAATAAGGGGCTTTATATGGAAAGGAAATAAATCAAGAATCAGTATCTCTAAGCTACAAATGCCTGCAAAAAAACTTGGCTGGGGGCTCCCGAATATAAAATACTACAACTGGGCGGCATTAGCTAGATATAGTATTGAATGGACAACAGGGATAGAGAAATATGTTAATATGGAAATAGAACAAGAATTGATTAAACCCCTATCAATAGCATACTTACCCCATGCAGAGACTACCGAAATTCCTAAGAATATCAGAAATCATATAGTATTTCATGACTCCTTGGTAATATGGAAACTTATAAATAGAACTTTAGGGATAAATTATAAATATTCACGATATATCCCTATCACAGGTAACCCTAAATTCCAAATGGGTAATAATTACCCATTTTGTATATGGAGCAAATATGGAATTAACAAGATAGGGGATCTATTTCATAATAATAGCAATGAGATTTACTCGCCTCAAGAAATATATGATAAATACAAAGTTAAAATCGATAATTACATTCATTATTTCCAGATTGAATCATACCTAAAGAAAGTTTTACGAGATTCCAAAAGTAAATGGGTTAAAAATCAAATAATGGAACTTTGTGAGACTTATGAAAAAGGTAACCACAAATTAACTAATATATACAATAAAATAATTGATATCTCAGTGGAGAGAAATAGTATCAAAATGGTTGAAAAATGTAACCAGTTAATAGGCATAGAAAATACAAAAGAGCAATTATACTGTAGCGTGAAAATAGTTAAGCAAACAACATACGCATGTGATTTGAGAGAATCACAGCATAGAATTTTACACAATAATTATGTAACATCAACTAAAAGATCTAAATGGATAAAGGGAGAGCCTCCATCTTGCCCAAAATGTTTATATCCATCCCCAGATTTGTTGCATTATTTTTGGGAATGGCCAAGGATTTCTCAATTTTGGTCCCAGGTAGCATACTGGATATCGAACATAATTGGAATAAACATTAAAATCGATAAACAAATTATTTTTCTTCTTCAAAATCCTAATCAAAAGACTATGCAATTTAAATTATTTATTGCTATGATAATATTAGCAAGGAAGACAATCACAAAATTATGGATAGAGAGAAAGTATCCATCTATTAGTAATTTAAAGAAAAAACTTTGGCAACAACTAATAATAGAAAAATATGATGCCATTGGAGACATTAAGGTGAGGAAAACAGCATTTATGAATAAATGGGAACAATATATAAAGACTTTGAATCAGGAAACGCAAAATATGGTATATAAAGGTATAACAACAAACAACTAGCATATATAATGAGATATAATTTAACCAATATTTAAAGGATAGTAAGAAGGGATAGCTAATATATTAGTTCCTTGATAGTATATCCCCTCCTCCCTTTTATGAAAATGTTAATTTCTTCTGTTATGTGTGATCAGTCCACGGGTCATCATTACTTCTGGGATATAACTCCTCCCCAACAGGAAATGCAAGAGGATTCACCCAGCAGAGCTGATATAGCTCCTCCCCTCTACGTCAGTCCCAGTCATTCTCTTGCACCCAACGACTAGATAGGATGTGTGAGAGGACTATGGTGATTATACTTAGTTTTTATGACTTCAATCAAAAGTTTGTTATTTTACAATAGCACCGGAGCGTGTTATTACTTCTCTGGCAGAGTTTGAAGAAGAATCTACCAGAGTTTTTTACTATGATTTTAACCGGAGTAGTTAAGATCATATTGCTGTTCTCGGCCATCTGAGGGAGGTAAAGGCTTCAGATCAGGGGACAGCGGGCAGATGAATCTGCATTGAGGTATGTAGCAGTTTTTATTTTCTGAATGGAATTGATGAGAAAATCCTGCTATACCGTTATAATGACATGTATGTATACACTTCAGTATTCTGGGAATGGTATTTCACCGGAACTACTCTGTTAAAGGTCACTAATCCTTTTAATAAATATTATCATGTTAAACGTTTTTGCTGGAATGTAGAATCGTTTACATTGCTGAGGTACTGAGTGAATATATGTTTGGGCATTATTTTCCACTTGGCAGTTGTCTGCTTTAAATTGTGACAGTTTCGTTTCTCCTCACTGCTGTGTGTGAGAGGGAGGGGCCGTTTTTGGCGCTCTTTTGCTACGCATCAAAAATTTCCAGTCAGCTACTATTATATTTCTTGCATGATCCGGTTCACTGACAGATCTCAGGGGTCTTCAAACTTCTTTGAAGGGAGGTACATTCTCTCAGCAGAGCTGTGAGAATTTTATATTGACTGTGAATAAAAACGTTACTCTATAATTTTTTATGTCAAATTTAGTTATTGTTATTTACTAATGGGAACAAACCTTTGCTAAAAGTTGGGTTATTTTAAAGTCGATGCTATAACTGTTTTTCAGTTCATTATCTCAACTGTCATTTAATCGTTTAAGTACCTCTTTGAGGCACAGTACGTTTTTGCTAAAAAAGATTATAACCAGGTTGCAAGTTATTGCTAGTGTGTTAAACATGTCTGACTCAGAGGAAGATATCTGTGTCATTTGTTCCAATGCCAAGGTGGAGCCCAATAGAAATTTATGTACTAACTGTATTGATGCTACTTTAAATAAAAGTCAATCTGTACAATGTGAACAAATTTCACCAAACTGCGAGGGGAGAGTTATGCCGACTAACTCGCCTCACGCGGCAGTACCTGCATCTCCCGCCCGGGAGGTGCGTGATATTATGGCGCCTAATACATCTGGGCGGCCATTACAGATAACATTACATGATATGGCTACTGTTATGACTGAAGTTTTGTCTAAATTACCAGAACTAAGAGGCAAGCGTGATCACTCTGGGGTGAGAACAGAGTGCGCTGACAATACTAGGGCCATGTCTGATACTGCGTCACAGCTTGCAGAGCATGAGGACGGAGAGCTTCATTCTGTGGGTGACGGTTCTGATCCAAACAGATTGGATTCAGATATTTCAAATTTTAAATTTAAATTGGAGAACCTCCGTGTATTACTAGGGGAGGTCTTAGCAGCTCTCAATGATTGTAACACCGTTGCAATACCAGAGAAACTGTGTAGGTTGGATAAATACTTTGCGGTACCGGCGAGTACTGACGTTTTTCCTATACCTAAGAGATTAACTGAAATTGTTACTAAGGAGTGGGATAGACCCGGTGTGCCGTTCTCACCCCCTCCAATATTTAGAAAGATGTTTCCAATAGACGCCACCACTCGGGACTTATGGCAAACGGTCCCTAAGGTGGAGGGAGCAGTTTCTACTTTAGCTAAGCGTACCACTATCCCGGTGGAGGATAGCTGTGCTTTTTCAGATCCAATGGATAAAAAATTAGAGGGTTACCTTAAGAAAATGTTTGTTCAACAAGGTTTTATATTGCAACCCCTTGCATGTATCGCGCCGATTACGGCTGCGGCAGCATTTTGGATTGAGTCTCTGGAAGAGAACCTTAGTTCATCTACGCTAGACGATATTATGGACAGGCTTAGAGTCCTTAAACTAGCTAATTCATTCATTTCGGAGGCCGTAGTACATTTAACCAAACTTACGGCTAAGAACTCTGGATTCGCCATACAGGCACGTAGAGCACTGTGGCTAAAATCCTGGTCAGCTGATGTTACTTCTAAGTCCAAATTACTTAATATACCTTTCAAGGGGCAGTCTTTATTTGGGCCCGGTTTGAAAGAAATTATCGCTGACATTACAGGAGGTAAGGGCCACGCCCTACCTCAAGACAAAGCCAAAGCTAAGGCTAGACAGTCTAATTTTCGTCCCTTTCGGAATTTCAAAACAGGAGCAGCGTCAACCTCCACTGCACCAAAACAGGAAGGAGCTGTTGCTCGTTACAGGCAAGGCTGGAAACCTAACCAGTCCTGGAATAAGGGCAAACAGGCCAGGAAACCTGCTGCTGCCCCAAAGACAGCATGAATCGAGAGCCCCCGATCCGGGACCGGATCTAGTGGGGGGCAGACTTTCTCTCTTCGCCCAGGCCTGGGCAAGAGATGTTCAGGATCCCTGGGCGCTGGAGATCATATCTCAGGGATACCTTCTAGACTTCAAATTATCTCCACCAAAAGGGAGATTTCATCTGTCAAGGTTGTCAACAAACCAGATAAAGAAAGAAGCGTTTCTACGCTGTGTACAAGAGTGATCCATCCAGTTCCACGGTCGGAACAAGGACAAGGGTTCTACTCAAACCTGTTTGTGGTTCCCAAAAAAGAGGGAACTTTCAGGCCAATCTTAGATTTAAAGATTCTAAACAAATTCCTAAGAGTTCCATCGTTCAAAATGGAAACTATTCGGACAATCTTACCTATGATCCAAAGGGGTCAGTACATGACCACAGTGGATTTAAAAGATGCTTACCTTCACATACCGATTCACAAAGATCATCAACGGTATCTACGGTTTGCCTTCCTAGACAGGCACTACCAGTTTGTAGCTCTTCCATTCGGATTGGCTACGGCCCCAAGAATCTTCACAAAGGTTCTGGGTGCCCTTCTAGCGGTACTAAGACCGCGAGGGATTTCAGTAGCTCCGTACCTAGACGACATTCTAATACAAGCTTCAAGCTTTCAAACTGCCAAGTCTCATACAGAGTTAGTTCTGGCATTTCTAAGGTCGCATGGATGGAAAGTGAACGAAAAGAAGAGTTCTCTTTTTCCTCTCACAAGAGTTCCATTCTTGGGGACTCTTATAGATTCTGTAGAAATGAAGATTTACCTGACAGAAGACAGGTTAACAAAGCTTCAAGATGCATGCCGTGTCCTTCATTCCATTCAACACCCGTCAGTAGCTCAATGCATGGAGGTGATCGGCTTAATGGTAGCGGCAATGGACATAGTACCTTTTGCACGCCTACACCTCAGACCGCTGCAATTGTGCATGCTAAGTCAGTGGAATGGGGATTACTCAGATTTGTCCCCTACCCTGAATCTGAATCAAGAGACCAGAAATTCTCTTCTATGGTGGCTTTATCGGCCACACCTGTCCAGGGGGATGCCATTCAGCAGGCCAGACTGGACAATCGTAACAACAGACGCCAGCCTGCTAGGTTGGGGCGCTGTCTGGAATTCTCTGAAGACTCAGGGATTATGGAATCAGGAGGAGAGTCTCCTTCCAATAAACATTCTGGAATTGAGGGCAGTTCTCAATGCCCTTCTGGCTTGGCCCCAATTAACAACTCAGGGGTTCATCAGGTTTCAGTCGGACAATATCACGACTGTAGCTTACATCAACCATCAGGGAGGGACAAGAAGCTCCCTAGCAATGATGGAAGTATCAAAGATAATTCGCTGGGCAGAGTCTCACTCTTGCCATCTGTCAGCAATCCACATCCCGGGAGTGGAGAACTGGGAGGCGGATTTCTTGAGTCGCCAGACTTTTCATCCGGGAGAGTGGGAACTTCATCCGGAGATCTTTGCCCAAATACTTCGACGTTGGGGCAAACCAGAGATAGATCTCATGGCGTCTCGCCAGAACGCCAAACTTCCTCACTACGGGTCCAGATCCAGGGATCCGGGAGCGGTTCTGATAGATGCTTTGACAGCACCTTGGAACTTCGGGATGGCTTATGTGTTTCCACCCTTCCCGCTGCTTCCTCGATTGATTGCGAAAATCAAACAGGAGAGAGCATCAGTGATTCTAATAGCGCCTGCATGGCCACGCAGGACTTGGTATGCAGATCTAGTGGACATGTCATCCTGTCCACCTTGGTCTCTACCTCTAAGACAGGACCTTCTGATACAGGGTCCATTCAAACATCAAAATCTAACTTCTCTGAAACTGACTGCTTGGAAATTGAACGCTTGATTTTATCAAAGCGTGGTTTTTCTGAGTCGGTTATTGATACCCTGATCCAGGCTAGGAAGCCTGTTACCAGAAAGATTTACCATAAAATATGGCGCAAATACCTATACTGGTGCGAATCCAAACGTTACTCCTGGAGTAAGGTTAGGATTCCTAGGATATTGTCTTTTCTACAAGAAGGTTTAGAAAAGGGTTTATCGGCTAGTTCTTTAAAGGGACAGATTTCAGCTCTGTCCATCTTGTTACACAGGCGTCTGTCAGAAAATCCAGACGTCCAGGCCTTTTGTCAGGCTTTAGCTAGGATCAAGCCTGTGTTTAAAGCCGTTGCTCCGCCATGGAGTTTAAACTTAGTTCTTAACGTTTTACAAGGTGTTCCATTTGAACCCCTTCATTCCATTGATATAAAATTGTTATCTTGGAAAGTTCTGTTTTTAATGGCTATTTCCTCGGCTCGAAGAGTCTCTGAGTTATCAGCATTACATTGTGATTCTCCTTATCTGATTTTTCACTCAGATAAGGTAGTTCTGCGTACTAAACCTGGGTTCTTACCTAAGGTAGTTACTAACAGGAATATCAATCAAGAGATTGTCGTTCCATCCTTGTGTCCAAATCCTTCTTCAAAGAAGGAACGTCTTCTACACAATCTGGATGTAGTTCGTGCCCTCAAGTTCTACTTGCAGGCAACTAAAGATTTTCGCCAAACTTCTGGACAGAGGAGAGGTCAAAAAGCTTCTACTACCTCTCTCTCGTTTTGGCTTCGTAGCATAATACGTTTAGCCTATGAGACTGCTGGACAGCAGCCTCCTGAAAGAATTACAGCTCACTCCACTAGAGCTGTGGCTTCCACTTGGGCCTTTAAGAATGAGGCCTCTGTTGAACAGATTTGCAAGGCTGCAACTTGGTCTTCGCTTCATATTTTTTCCAAATTTTACAAATTTGACACTTTTGCTTCTTCGGAGGCTATTTTTGGGAGAAAGGTTCTTCAGGCAGTGGTTCCTTCTGTATAATGAGCCTGCCTATCCCTCCCGTCATCCGTGTACTTTTGCTTTGGTATTGGTATCCCAGAAGTAATGATGACCCGTGGACTGATCACACATAACAGAAGAAAACATAATTTATGCTTACCTGATAAATTCCTTTCTTCTGTTGTGTGATCAGTCCACGGCCCGCCCTGTTTTTAAGGCAGGTAAATATCTTTTAAATTATACTCCAGTCACCACTTCACCCTTGGTTACTCCTTTCTCGTTGATTCTTGGTCGAATGACTGGGACTGACGTAGAGGGGAGGAGCTATATCAGCTCTGCTGGGTGAATCCTCTTGCATTTCCTGTTGGGGAGGAGTTATATCCCAGAAGTAATGATGACCCGTGGACTGATCACACAACAGAAGAAAGGAATTTATCAGGTAAGCATAAATTATGTTTTTTTTGTGAAAGGTCTCAATATATCCTTCGAATCTATATATACGGAACGTCTAAATTGTTGCAATTGTACTTTTATTATATGTAATATTTTAAATGCATTATTTGTTAATAAATAAAAAATAAAAAAAAGGAACGTCTGTTGCACAATCTTGATGTGGTTCATGCTTTAAAGTTCTACTTACAAGCAACTAAAGATTTCCGTCAAACATCTTCATTGTTTGTTGTTTATTCTGGTAAACGGAGGGGTCAAAAGTCTACGGCTACCTCTCTTTCCTTTTGGCTGAAAAGCTTCATCCCTTTGGCTTATGAGACTGCTGGCCAGCAGCCTCCTGAAAGAATTACTGCTCATTCTACTAGAGCAGTGGCTTCCACATGGGCTTTTAAAAATGAGGCTTCTGTTGAACAGATTTGTAAGGCGGCGACTTGGTCTTCGCTTCATATTTTTTCCAAATTTTCCAAATTTGATACTTTTGCTTCTTCGGAGGCTATTTTTGGGAGACAGGTTCTACAAGCAGTGGTGCCTTCCGTTTAAGGTACCTGTCTTGTCCCTCCCTTCATCCGTGTCCTAAAGCTTTGGTATTGGTATCCCATAAGTATGGATGAATCCGTGGACTCGATACATCTTACAAGAGAAAACAGAATTTATGCTTACCTGATAAATTTCTTTCTCTTGTGATGTATCGAGTCCACGGCCCGCCCTGTCTATTTAAGACAGGTAGTATATTTTTCTTTAAAAAACTTCAGTCACCACTGCACCCTATAGTTTCTCCTTTTTCTTCCTAGCCTTCGGTCGAATGACTGGGGGGTGGAGCTAAGGGAGGAGCTATATGGACAGCTCTGCTATGGGTGCTCTCTCTGCCACTTCCTGTTGGGAAGGAGAATATCCCATAAGTATGAATCCGTGGACTCGATACATCACAAGAGAAAGAAATTTATCAGGTAAGCATAAATTCTGTTTTTTCTAAAGTTAGTGGCAAGTTCTTAAGGAACAGAAGCATCAGTGCATGTTCAGCTATAAGTCTGTTTCTGCTATCAGTAAGGACGCTTGACGCTAAGCTGAACAGTCTTTCACTTTTCACACTACTGCATGGGTCAGAAAGATATTTTTGGGCCATTAAAACTCAGTTTACTAACTGCCCAGTACTTCAGGGGTTTGTCTGAATGAGGTACAGTGATCTCTCCCAGGTAGGCTTCCAACTGTAAAGTAGCAGCTTTTAGAGCATTGCTCTGACGTACAATAATACAAATAACAACAATTTGTATTAGCAGAACAGAAGTGAACAATTTTTAGTTAATTCTCCACTCCAGCTTAAAATGAAATGGGAACATGCAGTTTAAAAAAACGCCACAAGATGGCATATGGGTCGAAATTGGAGGTATCGGTTTAAGTATTGGTGCATTTGCACGAGTACAAGTACTCATGCAAATACTTGGTATCGGCACTGATGCCAGTATCGGTATCGGTGCAACCCCAATTGGGAGTAATTGTCACTTTCCCCTCAGAGAGCTGTAGCAGCTCTGAGGGGAAAATGGACCTCATTTTGGTCTGAGAACTCCTCTATGAAGAATATTAAGAGGAACCTCAATTCTTCACCCACATCCTTGGAGGCAAAGATTAGACTGGATTAACAGTGAGGTGGGAGGAAAAGAGTACTCTCGGATTTTTTAGAAATCTTTGCCTCCTCCTAGTGGCAGGGAGTTGAACCATAGAAGTAATGAACCCTTTGACTCTCACCACCTTGAAAGGAAATTCATTTATCAGGTAAGCATAATGAAAGTGTAATGACAGCTCAACATCTACTGATGAAATGAAAGCATTGCTAGTAAACTAGCAGCGTAGCCAGAAATAAAACTACGGGAAAAAAACCATTGCAAAATAAATGGATTTTCAACTGTACATGACTAATTATGGTCGGATGAAAGAAGTCAGGTTGCTAGTCAGGCCAGCAACTTTAAAATTTTACTGGCCCATAATAAATTTTACCCGTATTTAGACTGGTCTATCCATATGCTCTGTTGGTCATGAAACCTCACACCATACGTTTTAAATAGAAGCATTTTTGCTAATGAAATGTATTTTTTTATAGTTTTATTATATGTTTAAATAAGTGTAAGGTTTTAGTGTCTATAAAACAATGGGAGTAGCCATGTTGTAACTTAGGTTACCTTCTCTGCTGTGGCCAATTAGGGATAGTTATAAATAGGTCACTAAAGTGTGTAGCCAATGGCTGTGTGGAATATAACATTTATTCTGCACTTCCATTTCTAATAGGAACTGAAATGATCACAATTTCTGAATGGAATTACAGATAAAGAAGACAAAATAGGACTTCCGGTGGGTGTGACTTCTGGATGGCTGCAACGGGTGTGAGCTCCGCTCCCAAAGTACCAAAAAAAGCCTTTTTTCTACTCCTCAGGGCAGCCATCCAGACCCCACAACGTTATTTACTTCTGGGAGACTATGTAGTGGTCATCGCCAGTGGAACATAGAACTGTGCAGGGCATTCCATCCGCCCTGGCCCCCGGTAGTGAACATCGTGCTACCCACGTGTTGACGGATCCGGGCAATGAAGAAGAGGTGCAGCACCACGCAGGTATATTTTGGATCTGCTTAGAGCTCCTCTGCACTACAGAGTGGGAGCGACAAATTACTCAGGCGACATTGCTGTTTCCCGCTGCGGAACCGCATCAGCGTTTGGTGGTGAGTGCACGGCCAGGCCTTTTCCACGCTGATCTGCTGGCCGGAGGAGTACTGGACTGTTGACCCCATAACATAAGTACACTATCACACGACCTCCCTACTTACCTACCAGACCTGGAGGTTGTATATTGCCACAGCTAAGCGCTGACTTTAACTCACTCAGAGGCCACTAATTGGGTCAGGGAACTGCCGGCGCCTTTTTAAATAACTAGAGGCCTCAATACCCTATGTGGATACCTAAAGTATTGTGGAATTATCGGTAGGCTAGAACGTTTACATACTGCCCTTAAAGCTACCCCAGTGACTCTGCCACCTTTTACAAGTGAGGCGATAAACACACATAGTTGCACCGCATACCAGGAACCCTTTTGCAGTGGGACTGTAATTGTTTTTTTGTTGCTATATGATACCAGTCTCTCCAATACACATTGTGGGTTACTGTAGACAATTGTAAATTCTGAGAGTGCTGCTTATGTGGGTTCCTGTGCATGGAGAGCTGCTTATTTGTTCCCATCTGCTTGCTCATGAAATTGGACAAATACTTTCAGAAACTTTCACCCCAGTAGAAGACACCATGAGCCACAAAACAAAAACTGCAGAAAGGAGGCAGAGACACACTGCAGACCTGCATAATGTCTCCAACCAAGGTTTGGAGCCTTTGGCTGCACCAAATGGAGACCATGCCTCATTACTGCAAGAGTTAAAATCCTTTTTTTTTTTTTTTTAACCTAAAATGGACTTGCTTCAAACGGGGGTAGACACCCTGGCAACTGAGATCCGCCAGTTCTCCTCTGGTCTCAATGTTGCAGAGACACGCATATCAGAAGTGAAGGATAGACAAACAACCTCAGACATCTCACTCAGACAAATCTACAAAGAGAACCAGCATCTACTAGACTGCATAGACGACCTAGAGAACAGAAGTAGGCGCAATAACCTGCGTATAGAGGGTGTCCCAGAATCAGTCAAGGGAAAAGATCTGCTGGAATTTACCGCCCTGACCTTTCCTAGGTTGCTGGGATTGTCCCCGGGCATATTGCCTATCGATGTAGAGAAAGCTCATCGAGTTGGCCCTGAGCGTACCCTGGAGCATGCCAAGATGAGACCAAGACAGGTTATTTACAAATGCCTCAACTTTCAGGAAAATATCAAAATCCTTAGGGCTTACAGAACACACAAGGCGGTCATGTTTGAGGGTTCCAGACTGCTCCTGTTCCAAGATTACTCAGCCAAAGTCACTAAGCTAAGAAAAGAATTTGCTCTTTTGCTCCCGCTTGCATGAAAAGGGCCGCCAAGTTGCATTGCTGTTTCCTGCCAAGCTGCGCCTTCACACGGCATCGGGAATCAAGCTTTTTCACTCCACCAAGGCCCTACAAAGCTATCTTGCAACTGAAGAACGTCCAGAGGTCACCTGATTTCCTGCAAAGGCCACCATGTTGGTGAATGTGTCTACATGTAGCTGTCTAAATGGCTATGAAATTCTTGATGTTTGTCAGCTTTCTTCTCCTTTGTACCCGCCTGTTGTAGGAGACATTCGGAGAGGCGGTGGACATTGCTTTTGCTTCTTCTCTAAAAAAAAAAGCTAATCCGTGGAAGTTAGGGACTGCATTCTTCTTTCACATGAGCCTGCCAGATGTTACAATTCAACTGTTTGTGTTGCCTATTGTTTATTGTTAGGTTTAGTGTTTTTGTGTGGGGAGGTGTGGGTGTGCTGGCCTTGTTTGTCTGCTCTCGGGGCCCTGGGCTACTCACAAATTATGCCCTAAGTTGGCCGCTATCTTACCTCGTGCCTAGGGAGCTGGGAACAGAGCAGTAACGACTCTGTGTATTAATTTTGTGACCTACTCTCCCAAAATGTTTTTTAGTTTATGTACTGCTGGGTTTGAATGTTTATTTTGCTCTCTAAAGAATGTATTCTGCTTAATCACCACCATAGTCCAGTGTACCGTACAGACTGCCTACTGGCTGCCTGGCATCACCTATTGCAATCGCTGCTGGCGACAATGTCTTGCTAGGTCCATTACAAAGGCTCAGGATTATAGAATACCATCTATTTAGCACATAATCCATAGGATGCCTGCCTTCATTCAGTGGAACAAAACACTCCCCGACATGACCTGCAAGTTTTACTCCCACTGTTATTTACCCCCCTACAACTGGTCTCCCCAAACACAGAATAGGAGATTGTTGGATGACAAGATATTTGTGTTTATGATGTTACTGCATAATAATGTTTTTTTTTTCTTTCTTTTTTCAGGCACAGGGTTCCTCTGGCTTAGAGGCCGAGGCGCCTTTTTGCCCTTCCCTTTTCTTGACCCCTCCCCCCTTGCTCTCTTTGCTCCTCCCAGGACATGTAATTTTAGGGGTGCCCCTCACATTGCCTCAATATGGCGCTTAAAATACTTACCTGGAATGTTGGTGGTGTCCACTCCCCCATAAAACGTAAGTCAATTTTAACGCATCTGCGCAGATTAAATGCTGACGTGGCCCTTTTGCAAGAAACACATTTGGGGGATGAGGAACATGAAAAGCTAATATGCGATTGGGTAGGTACTAGGAAGGGTTTTTTACTTGTCACATAATTCCGATAGCAGAGGTCTAGCTATTCTATTTGGTAAACGCCTACAGGTTGACATTCTCACTACGATTGCTGATCCAGAGGGCAGATTTCTGATTGCACAGATTTCCATAGATTCCACAAAATATACCTTATGTAACATTTATGCTCCCAATTATAAGTTATTTGCCTTTCGGGAAACTCTAACACAAACCTTAGCACCATTTATGGGTTCAAATTTAGTAATGGGAGGTGATTTTAACCTCTCCCCACAACCTCTTTTAGATAGGACTTGGGTGCAGGGGGTTCCAATGGCAAATAGATTACGGAATTATAAAGGGAAATTTGAAAAAAGAGTGTTTGATTTACTTGCTAATTCTCTGGCGGGTGACATCAGAGACCATACATGACGTGGTTTCTGATCACTGTCCGGTAGAAATTATTTTGGGCGATGCTTGCAAGCGCCCTTCCAGGAATACTCTGCGCTTTCCCTCGTATCTAGTCACCTCCGAACCCTTCCAGAAAGCACTCATACATGTATGGAATGACTATTACACCAACAATTTAGCACATACTAATAACCCTCAGTTGTTCTGGGAGGCAGCTAAGGCGGTACTTACAGGCCATATTATATCATATGTAGCAGAGCTTAAATTTAGAACCCAATATACATATAATTCCTTACAGACTAAGTTGGGCCAAACCTACCTAGCATACTGCACCCATAGGCCGCGGGATTTGTATGATGACTATATTGCGGCCAAGCTGGAGCTAGACACTTCTGTTATGCAAAAGACGGCTGCCGGTGTGCTAAAAACGGCAAGTAAATTCTATTGTTTCGGTAATAAGGTGGGAAGACTATTGGCCACCCTTGTAAAAGCTCAGTGTGCCAAAAAGGACATTGCAGCACTTAGATTCCAGGGGAAGACATACATACAGAACCCCCACGGAGCTGGCACATTGCTTGGCGACCTATTATGCCCACCTATACACGAGCCAACCACCAACCGACTCAAATTTACAAATAGACTTTTGGAGCTCCCTTACGACCCCACATCTCACAGGAGAACAGAAAGAGACCCTGAATGCCCCGGTATCTCCCGAAGAGATACAATACACTATTAAATCCCTGTCCTTAGGGAAAGCCCCTGGCCCAGATGACCTTCCAGTGGAGTTTTTTAGACTTCTGTCCCCCCAGGTGTCCCCTATCCTCTTGAGGGTATATAACGCATTCCTCATGGAGGATAGTCTCCCCTCTAAGTCATTCGTCTCAGCACATATCACCTTAATCCCTAAACCCGGAAAGGATCATTCCCTTCCAGAGTCATACTGCCCAATTTCCCTGTTAAACACGGATTACAAGATATTGATGAACATTTTAGACAATAGACTCAAAAAAATTATCCCCTCTTTGTTGCATGCTGATCAAACGTGTTTTGTATCCGGCAGAACATCGGTAGTCTTACATACGCAAAGTCCTTCATGCCATCAACTACTTCTGGCCAGGGGCAGACACTCCGCGGCGACGGGGGAAATCAGGAGGCCTTCCTGTTATCTTTAGATGCAGAGAAGGCCTTTGATAGAGTGGAGTGGTCACATCTATTTCATACCCTGAGACAATTCCATTTTGAAGGCCCTTTCCTTAATTTTCTAGGCAAAATTTATTCCTCCATAACGGCAAATATATTGGTTAATGGCCTTCTTTCTCCTATTGTCACTCTCCAAAGAGGCACCCGTCAGGGTTGCCCATTGTCCCCCCTGCTTTTTGACCTGGCTTTGGAGCCACTCCCCCTTAAACTGAAACAGACATATCCGGAAATGCTATTGAATGATCATACAGTGCATATGGCATTATGCCGATGACATGCTCCTTTTCATCACTGACCCCGCTCTATACGCCCCTAGGATCATAGACGTTCTAAACATTTTCGGAGACTTTGCAGGATACAAAGTTAACATGAGCAAATCTGAAATCTTATGGCTAAGCGACCACAAATCTGACACATCCCTATACCCTTTTACTGTGCAGCCTGACACTCTGACCTATCTGATAATTGAGCTTCACCGCAACCCGCATAGAATTTATGACCTTAACATTGCAAAGCAGTGTAGTCGGCTAGAGTCTCAGCTAAAAGCCTGGTCCAGACTCCCCCTGGGTTTATCTGGTCAAATTAATCTTGTAAAAATGTCGATCTTGCCTAAATTGGTATATCCTTTGCTGATGCTGCCCTTTCTTATCACTAAGGGAGATTTAAAGATGACTAATATGGCAATGCAATTATTTATCTGAAAGGGAAAGAAAACGCTTATTGCGACTTCAAAATTACATCAACCCTACCTTAATGGAGGCCTGGCTCTTCCAAACTTTAGGTGGTACAATTGGGCAGCATTAATACGGTTAACTCTAGACTGGCAGCTCCGCTCGGCACATTTTACTGACCCCTCTCTGGAGGGGACCATGGTAGCGCCACATTCCCTAGTATATCTCCTTTACAATCCCCTTCGAAACCTTCCAGCAGAAATCAAGCATAGCATAATGTACAAAGACATACTGAAGGCTTGGTGGTTGGCTCTTGGATATCTGGGCAGGGGACTTCCCTCCCCCAGGTTCATCCCACTGACGGGAAACAGACTTTCCAGCCGGGAGCGAGTCAGCCCCATTCCAGATGTGGAGGGCAGTGGGCATTGACTCCATTGGTGCTCTCCTGGATCCCTTGTCACACACTGTCAGAACCTTTCAGGACCTAAGGCGTGAATTTGGCTTGCCCAACACTCATTTTTATGCATATCTACAGTGTAGGCACTATGTAAACGCCCAAGACCCTGGTTTTTGGGATCTCTCCCCCTTCGCTATTACTCACACAGCCTTTAAATTAGGTCGATTTTTCCCTGTCCCCGAACTATCAGGGACTGCTCAGACGCGCAGCGGATACCACTGTAGCGGACATTGCAGCTAGTATGAGAGGTGAGGGCATAGTTGACATTAATGCTTACAACATTAAAAATAGCTTGATTTTGACCAAAAAGGCTAGCCTGGCGATTCCCCACAGAGAAATGCAAACTAGATTGCTTAATGGCGACTATATTACCCCGGCACGCTTGGCACATTGAAACCTTACGTATCCAAACAGATGTATCAAGTGCTCTCTGCCCAAACCCACAATTAGCCATTACTTCTTTGACTGCCCATGTGTCAGTGGTTTCTGGTGTCAGATACAATACTGGATCAAGATTACACATAAAAATGATTTAACCCTAAACTTAAAGGCAATGGTGGAGTTTGAGGAGTGGAGAGAGTCCCCCCCCCCCCCCCGTTTGTTAATGTTGTTTAATTGAAAAATGTGAAAATGTAAGTTGGTATTTGATAGTATACATGGACTCCTCTATTTTATATTATCAACAAAAGCTGCTGCCAACCTGGATACGGACACACTTCTAAAGACTGTCGAGCATTGTTATCTCTATATTTATGCAACGGTATAACTTGTGTGTGTGTGTGTAATACTCAGCCGGGAAGGCTATGCATAACTGTTGTTTATCCATGTGAACCCAAATAAAAAAAAGAATTTGAAAAAAAAAAAAAAGACAAAATAAATAATCAAAATATAAAAGTTTTTTTTTTTTTTTTTTTTTTTAAATTTTTTAATATATGATTTATCATTTTATATTACCATCTCAAAGTGTAATGCCCCTTTAATATTGAAATACACCCAAACATTTCAGTTTTTACCTTCCTGTCCCTCTTAAGGAATGCTAATCATTTGTGGACTTTTACCCAGTCAACATGGTAAGAAGTGTAAGAACGGAAGAAGATTCAGTGAACAGCAGCAGCAATTTCTTTACAAAATTCATATTAATGGGACACTGAACCCAAATTTTTTCTTTTATGATTCAGATAATGCATTCAATTTTAAGCAACTTTCTAATTTGCTCCTATTATCAATTTTTCTTCATTCTCTTGCTATCTTTATGTGAAAAGCAAGAATGTAAGTTTAGAAGCTGGCCCATTTTTGGTTCATGACCTGGGTTGTGCTTGCTGATTGGTGGCTAAATGCACCCACCAATAAACAAGTGCTGTCCAGTGTCTAAACCAAAAAGTGTCTGGCTCCTTAGCTTAGATGCCGCCTTTTTCAAATTTCAAGATAGCAAGAGAACGAAGAAAAATAATAGGAGTAAATTAGAATGTTGCTTAAAATTAAATGCTATTTCTGAATCATGAACGAAAAATGTGGGTTTAGTATCCCTTTTATATAGAACCCCATGTTCCAAAATATGACTTTAATGTAGCATACATTGATAGCAATTTTTAAAATCTAATAATTAAATTCATGTCCTCTGTTTTAGGCTATGTTCCCTATAAAGGAGACTGGGTAAAAGCAGAGTACTTTGTAAATCCCTCAACTTGGAACAGTGAAGCTTGTTCTGTAAAGCCATTAAGATGTAAAAGGGTAGACAAGGTAAGTCTTTGGCTTTCTTGGCTATTATTTTTTTATGGGTTCTGTTCATTTTACTTGCTGACTCATTTGTTTATATCACTCCAAAACATCAGCTCTTGATTGGCTGCATGTGTGCTCAACTGAGAGCAAATAAAAGTCTAAATGTAAGAAATAATGACTGTTGTAAACACTGGAAATCACACAACAATGTCTATCTGCAGGTGAGCACTCAAACATCTGCTTTTGTATCACAGTCTCTCTGGTGGGCACACCTGAGCTAAGAATCATTAGGATAATAGGATTGTTATATTCGTATTAAGGTGGATGTACACAGAGAGCTACAGATTGTGTGATAAATTGGGTTTCTCTAGTGGAGTGTGGGGCACATTTCCCATGCCTCAATTTCTGACAAAGTAATACACCATAATACTGGGATTAATTTCTTGTTTTTTATATGTGTTTTTTTTTTTTTTATATGTATTTTATGGTGTGTAGTAACTGCTAGCCACATCAGGTTTGCCACTAGGAGAAAACATTCTTACTTATCAGTTTCTTGTATTGCACCTAATGAAGCAAAGCATAATAAAATAAATGTGTCTTAATGACTCTCTAGTGTGCCTGTGGTATTTTTTTTTTTCTTTTTAAAACAAATTTAAAAGTAAAGTTAATTATTTTCTTTTTTTCCCTTTTAAATCTATAAAACATAAGAGATTTTTTTCTTTCATGTAAGTGGCAAGAGTCCATGAGCTAGTGAGGTATGGGATAAACATTCCTACCAGGAGGGGGCAAATTTTCCCAAACCTCAAAATGCCTATAAATACACCTCCCACCACACTCATTCCTCAGTTTTACAAACTTTGCCTCCTGTGAAGGTGGTGAAGTAAGTTTGTGCTTGATTTCTTCTATGATAGACTTCCACATCTTGGGTATTTTATCCCATATGTCACTAGCTCATAGACTCTTGCCACTTACATGAAAGAAAACAATTTATGTAAGAACTTACCTGATAAATTAATTTCTTTCATAGTGTCAAGAGACCATGAGACCCACCCTTTTTTGTGGTGGTTATGATTTTTTTTTGTAATAAAATAAAATAAAAATATTTTTTCCAGTTCCTCTTTTTGTATGCTTTTTTACTCCTTTTTACATCTCACTACTTGGCTATTCGTTAAACTGAGGAATGAGTGTGGTGGGAGATGTATTTATAGGCATTTTGAGGTTTGGGAAACTTTGCCCCCTCCTGGTAGGAATGTATATCCCATACGTCACTAGCTCATGGACTCTTGCTACTATGAAATAAATGAATTTATCAGGTAAGTTCTTACATAAATTTATGGGGGGGGGGTTTCTTAAAAAAACAAAAACAAATTTTAGTTACTGCAGTTTTTTTAATTTTGTTTAGCGCATAGGGATGCATGCCTTTACTTTTTTTAGGGGCATTTGGTATGGCTTTAAATTGCCTGTACCCTCCCATCTTCAGCTTACTGGGAAAAACAAAACAAAAAACAGGTACTGAGTGGCCAAGGAGTAAGGTTTTATAGCATATATGTAGTGGTCAAGTGCTGAGTGGCCAGAGAGTAGGGTTATGTATAATACATGGAGGGGTTAGGTGCTCAGTGGCCAGGGAGTAAAGTTAGATAGCATACAGGTGCTGAGCGGAGAAGGGACTAAGGTTAGATAGCATACAGTGGGAGTCAGGTGCTGAGCGGAGAGGGACTAAGGTTAGATAGCATATATGGGGGCTGGTCAGGTGCTGGGTGACCATGCAGTAATATATCATACAGGGGGTGGTCAAATGTCGAGCGGCCGGGGATAAAGATTAGGTAGCATACATGGGGGTTTAGGTGCTGAGTGGCCAGGGAGTAAGGTTAGATAGCATACATGGGGGGACTAGGTGCAGAGCAGACAGGGTGTAAGGTTAGCATACAAGGGGGGTTAGGTGCCAAGTGGCCAGGGAGTAAGGTTAGATAGCATACATGGGGGTCAGGTGCCGGGTGGCTATAGAGTAAAGTTAGATAGGATATATGGGGGGGTCAGGTGCAGAGCGGACAGGGGGTAAGGTTAGATAGCATACATGGGGGGGGGTCAGGTGTCGAGCGGTTACAAAAGCAATATTTAGGCACATTGGAGCTAAATGATAGAGATAATTAATTTTAAAAGCCCTAAATAATTGAAGCTGCTTCTTAAAACAAAACAATTTTGTGCCCCTTTCATTGTTGATCTATAGCATAGATTCATAAGAAATACAGATTACTAACAACTACAGTTGTAGCAAATAAAATAAAGCAGTGTGGTGGAAAGACAGCTAATTTGAGTGCCTCCTTTGCATGGAACGTGTACCATATGTTCTCCAACCCTGTCCTAGGGTTTTCCCTTTTGGACTAGAACCAAAGTGACCCATAGGGATATCTTGGTACATTCATATAAGGCGCTGCTTGCTAATATATTCAGCAAAATCTTCAGCACTTCGATAGTTAAGATACCTTTTTATTGTATCGTAACTGATCATGTAGAAAACGTTTCAGGTATAATGCCCTTAATCATGTCTGTCGCATTACATTGAAAAATAGGTTGGACTGCAGGTATTCAAAGTAGAGTTATTGCACTGCTTCAATAATTCACTTAAACTTTAAAATATACAAACATCCTCTGTGTTTTTCAAACAGGTTTTGGTTTCTGCCTTATATGGAAGAAATGGTGTTCTTGATGAGAGCATATTTTTCACACTGGACTCCATTAAACTGCCTCAAGGATACCAACCAAAGCGTCAGGACGTTGTTAACGCTGTAGTCATAGAAAGCAGCCAATCATGCTATGTTTGGCGGGCTCTGTGTATGGCACCAGTGAAGAAAAATGGGTAACTAGGATTGTTGAGAGTACTTGTATAAATATATTGTATAACGCCAACAATTTTGTCACTAATAACAATTTTTGTCCACCAACTCTTTTCTCAAACTTCACTAATACACATTGACTTCTTTTTCTCTGTTTGTTTTACATATGCCATTTTTTTTGGTGGGCCATTTTAAACAAACATAAAAGTGCAGAACGTAAATGCTCTTATGTATTAACCTGCAAAGGGTTAAAACACAACGTTAAAGGAACAGTCATCGTTAAACACTTGTTTTGTTATATTTACTTACACTGGTAATGGGTACCTAACTGAAAAAACACAGATTTTTGAAACTATCCTACTCTAAAGTAGCTCTGCAACCATTACATACAGCTGCCCAAATGCTGAGACCATTTTGTTTTTCTTTTGGCTGTCATAATGTGTAGTATGGCTAATCCATATCTGCCGATATGCGCTACTATTTATATTATGTATGAGTTAATCAAATTTCCTCACCTGTCTGTTGTTGAACGGCTACTGAGGAATCCAAAACTTATTTCAGCATTAGGAGCGCCCTTAAAGGGACATTGAACTCCTGATGAAAATCGCTAAAACCTAATTTTTCTTATTAATGAAATTAAAATAATCACTGCTGTCTATTTTATATGCTCCTCTTACCCCAAACTGTTGAAGGTTATTGTTTTAAAGTACAGCATTGATCCACTGCTTGATTCTCCTATGTAAGCTGCCATATTGTAACGTACGCTGCAGGGGCACAGAAGTCGCATGCTCATGATGCAGTTACGTGACACACACACACACGGCTATATTACATATAGTATACTTAGAGGATCACATCTGTTTGCAGAGTGTGAGCTGCTGTGACTGAAGAAACATGTATTAAACTATAAATTTATTAGCTTTACCCATTCATGTATATACACATCATATGCATCAGAACTTAAATAAAATGCTTATTAAGTACTGTATTTGTGTTTCTAACTCCCCCCACAGTTAATACTTCAAACTGCCCACAAGTTTTATGTTTTAAGAAAAGCCGTTTGCTGCAGGCACTAATATCAGTGTAATTTATGTGTAACCTCCGGGAGGGGGAGGCTGTGACGCTGGATATACTCTAGGTGCAGAAGATTTCTGCTTTTCAAGACTTCTCCTGTTTATATAAATCACTAAAGGGCTGACAGTTGTACAAGCTTAGTGATCGTTTAGCAATGATCGTCTGCATTGCAACGCACGTTACAATATGGCAGCTTACATAGGAGAATCAAGCAGTGGATCAATGCTGTACTTTAAAACAATCTCCTTTAACAGTTTGGGGTAAGAGGAGCATATAAAATAGCAGTGAATAGTAGGTTTTAGGGATTATTAGAAGACAGGTGTTTAGTGTCCCTTTAATTACTATTTATTTCCTTAGATATGTTGAATCCACAACATCATCAATTACTGTTGGGAATATCACTCCTGACCAGCAGGAGGAGGCAAAGAGCACCACAGCAAAGCTGATAAGTATCACTTTTCTCCAACATAGGTGTGTCCGGTCCACGGCGTCATCCTTACTTGTGGGATATTCTCTTCCCCAACAGGAAATGGCAAAGAGCCCAGCAAAGCTGGTCACATGATCCCTCCTAGGCTCCGCCTTCCCCAGTCATTCTCTTTGCCGTTGTACAGGCAACATCTCCACGGAGATGGCTTAGAGTTTTTTGGTGTTTAACTGTAGTTTTTATTCTTCAATCAAGAGTTTGTTATTTTAAAATAGTGCTGGTATGTACTATTTACTCTGAAACAGAAAGGTGATGAAGATTTCTGTTTGTTAGAGGAAAATGATTTTAGCAACCGTTACTAAAATCGATGGCTGTTTCCACACAGGACTATTGAGAGGAATTAACTTCAGTTGGGGGAAACAGTGAGCAGACTTTTGCTGCTTGAGGTATGACACATTTCTAACAAGACGATGTAATGCTGGAAGCTGTCATTTTCCCTATGGGATCCGGTAAGCCATTTTTATTACATAAGAATAAGGGGCTTCACAAGGGCTTTTAAGACTGGTAGACATTTTCTGGGCTAAAACAATTGATATATAAGCATTTTTAATACTTCATAGCTTTGAGGAATTATTTTATTCTTGGGAATTATGTAAAATAACCGACAGGCACTGTATTGGACACCTTATTCTCTAGGGGCTTTCCCTAATCATAGGCAGAGCCTCATTTTCGCGCCTCTATTGCGCACTTGTTTTTGGGAAGCATGACATGCAGATGCATGTGTGAGGAGCTCTGATACATAGAAAAGGCTTTCTGAAGGCGTCATTTGGTATCGTATTCCCCTTTGGGCTTGGTTGGGTCTCAGCAAAGCAGATACCAGGGACTGTATAGGGGTTAAATATAAAAACGGCTCCGGTTCCGTTATTTTAAGAGTTAAAGCTTTCAAATTTGGTGTGCAATACTTTTAAGGCTTTAAGACACTGTGGTGAAATTTTGGTGAATTTTGAACAATTCCTTCATACTTTTTCACATTTGCAGTAATAAAGTGTGTTCAGTTTAAAATTTAAAGTGACAGTAACGGTTTTATTTTAAAACGTTTTTTGTACTTTATCAAGTTTATGCCTGTTTAACATGTCTGAACTACCAGATAGACTGTGTTCTGTATGTGGGGAAGCCAAGGTTCCTTCTCATTTAAATAGATGTGATTTATGTGACACAAAATTTAGAGAAAATGATGCCCAAGATGATTCCTCAAGTGAGGGGAGTAAGCATGGTACTGCATCATCCCCTCCTTCGTCTACGCCAGTCTTGCCCACACAGGAGGCCCCTAGTACATCTAGTGCGCCAATACTCCTTACTATGCAACAATTAACGGCTGTAATGGATAATTCTATCAAAAACATTTTAGCCAAAATGCCCACTTATCAGCGAAAGCGCGACTGCTCTGTTTTAGAAAATACGGAAGAGCATGAGGACGCTGATGATATTGGTTCTGAAGTGCCCCTACACCAGTCTGAGGGGGCCAGGGAGGTTTTGTCTGAGGGAGAAATTTCAGATTCAGGGAAAATTTCTCAACAAGCTGAACCTGATGTGATTACATTCAAATTTAAATTGGAACATCTCCGCGCTCTGCTTAAGGAGGTGTTATCTACTCTGGATGATTGTGAGAATTTGGTCATTCCAGAGAAATTATGTAAGATGGACAAGTTCCTAGAGGTCCCGGGGCCCCCCGAAGCTTTTCCTATACCCAAGCGGGTGGCGGATATTGTAAACAAAGAATGGGAAAGGCCCGGCATACCTTTCGTCCCTCCCCCTATATTCAAGAAATTGTTTCCTATGGTCGACCCCAGAAAGGACTTATGGCAGACAGTCCCCAAGGTCGAGGGGGCGGTTTCAACTCTAAACAAACGCACCACTATACCCATAGAAGATAGTTGTGCTTT
This sequence comes from Bombina bombina, assembly GCF_027579735.1. Classification (NCBI taxonomy): domain Eukaryota; kingdom Metazoa; phylum Chordata; class Amphibia; order Anura; family Bombinatoridae; genus Bombina; species Bombina bombina. Next base: position 148,883,420 of record NC_069504.1, read on the forward strand.
CAAAGATCCTATGGATAAAAAATTAGAGGGTTTGCTTAAAAAGATGTTTGTTCAGCAAGGTTACCTTCTACAACCAATTTCATGCATTGTTCCTGTCACTACAGCAGCATGTTTCTGGTTCGATGAACTAGAAAAGGCGCTCAATAAAGATTCTTCTTATGAGGAGATTTTGGACAGAATCCATGCTCTCAAATTGGCTAACTCTTTCACCTTAGACGCCACTTTGCAATTGGCTAGATTAGCGGCGAAAAATTCTGGGTTTGCTATTGTGGCGCGCAGAGCGCTTTGGCTAAAATCTTGGTCAGCGGATGCGTCTTCCAAGAATAAATTGCTTAACATTCCTTTCAAGGGGAAAACGCTGTTTGGCCCTGACTTGAAAGAGATTATTTCTGATATCACTGGGGGTAAGGGCCACGCCCTTCCTCAGGATAGGTCTTTCAAGGCTAAAAATAAACCAAATTTTCGTCCCTTTCGCAGAAACGGACCAGCCCCATGTGCTACATCCTCTAAGCAAGAGGGTAATACTTCTCAAGCCAAGCCAGCCTGGAGGCCAATGCAAGGCTGGAACAAAGGTAAGCAGGCCAAAGAAACCTGCCACTGCTACCAAGACAGCATGAGATGTTGGCCCCCGATCCGGGACCGGATCTGGTGGGGGGCAGACTCTCTCTCTTCGCTCAGGCTTGGGCAAGAGATGTTCTGGATCCTTGGGCGCTGGAAATAGTCTCCCAAGGTTATCTTCTGGAATTCAAGGGGCTTCCCCCAAGGGGGAGGTTCCACAGGTCTCAATTGTCTTCAGACCACATAAAAAAACAGGCATTCTTACATTGTGTAGAAGACCTGTTAAAAATGGGAGTGATTCATCCTGTTCCATTAGGAGAACAAGGGATGGGGTTCTACTCCAATCTGTTCATAGTTCCCAAAAAAGAGGGAACATTCAGACCAATCTTAGATCTCAAGATCCTAAACAAGTTTCTCAAGGTTCCATCGTTCAAAATGGAAACCATTCGAACAATTCTTCCTTCCATCCAGGAAGGTCAATTCATGACCACGGTGGATTTAAAGGATGCGTATCTACATATTCCTATCCACAAGGAACATCATCGGTTCCTAAGGTTCGCCTTTCTGGACAAGCATTACCAGTTTGTGGCACTTCCGTTCGGATTAGCCACTGCTCCAAGAATTTTCACAAAGGTACTGGGGTCCCTTCTAGCGGTGCTAAGACCAAGGGGCATTGCAGTAGTACCTTACTTGGACGACATTCTGATTCAAGCGTCGTCCCTTCCACAAGCAAAGGCTCACACGGACATCGTCCTGGCCTTTCTCAGATCTCACGGGTGGAAAGTGAACGTAGAAAAAAGTTCTCTATCTCCGTCAACAAAAGTTCCCTTCTTGGGAACAATAATAGACTCCTTAGAAATGAGGATTTTTCTGACAGAGGCCAGAAAATCAAAACTTCTAAACTCTTGTCAAGTACTTCATTCTGTTCCTCTTCCTTCCATAGCGCAGTGCATGGAAGTAATAGGTTTGATGGTCGCGGCAATGGACATAGTTCCTTTTGCGCGAATTCATCTGAGACCATTACAACTGTGCATGCTCAGTCAGTGGAATGGGGATTATACAGACTTGTCTCCGACGATACAAGTAGATCAGAGGACCAGAGATTCACTCCGTTGGTGGCTGTCCCTGGACAACCTGTCACAGGGGATGAGCTTCCGCAGACCAGAGTGGGTCATTGTCACGACCGACGCCAGTCTGGTGGGCTGGGGCGCGGTCTGGGGACTCCTGAAAGCTCAGGGTCTTTGGTCTCGGGAAGAATCTCTTCTCCCGATAAATATTCTGGAACTAAGAGCGATATTCAATGCTCTCAAGGCTTGGCCTCAGCTAGCAAAGGCCAAATTCATACGGTTTCAATCGGACAACATGACGACTGTTGCGTACATCAACCATCAGGGGGGAACAAGGAGTTCCCTGGCGATGGAAGAAGTGACCAAAATCATTCAATGGGCGGAGATTCACTCCTGCCACTTGTCTGCAATCCACATTCCAGGAGTGGAAAATTGGGAAGCGGATTTTCTGAGTCGTCAGTCATTTCATCCGGGGGAGTGGGAACTCCATCCGGAAATCTTTGCCCAAATTACTCAGTTGTGGGGCAGTCCAGACATGGATCTGATGGCCTCTCGTCAGAACTTCAAGGTTCCTTGCTACGTGTCCAGATCCAGGGATCCCAAGGCGACTCTAGTAGATGCACTAGTAGCACCTTGGACCTTCAAACTAGCGTATGTATTCCCACCGTTTCCTCTCATCCCCAGGCTGGTAGCCAGGATCTATCAGGAGAGGGCATCGGTGATCTTGATAGCTCCTGCGTGGCCACGCAGGACTTGGTATGCAGACCTGGTGAATATGTCATCGGCTCCACCATGGAAGCTACCTTTGAGACGGGACCTTCTTGTTCAAGGTCCGTTCGAACATCCGAATCTGGTCTCACTCCAACTGACTGCTTGGAGATTGAACGCTTGATTTTATCAAAGCGAGGGTTCTCAGATTCTGTCATTGATACTCTTGTTCAGGCCAGAAAGCCTGTAACTAGAAAAATTTACCATAAAATATGGAAAAAATATATCTGTTGGTGTGAATCTAAAGGATTCCCATGGAACAAGATAAAAATTCCTAAGATTCTATCCTTTCTACAAGAGGGTTTGGAGAAAGGATTATCTGCAAGTTCTTTGAAGGGACAGATTTCTGCTTTATCTGTTTTACTTCACAAAAAGCTGGCAGCTGTGCCAGATGTTCAAGCTTTTGTTCAGGCTCTGGTTAGAATCAAGCCTGTTTACAAACCTTTGACTCCTCCTTGGAGTCTCAATTTAGTTCTTTCAGTTCTTCAGGGGGTTCCGTTTGAACCCTTACATTCCGTTGATATTAAGTTATTATCTTGGAAAGTTTTGTTTTTGGTTGCAATTTCTTCTGCTAGAAGAGTTTCAGAGTTATCTGCTCTGCAGTGTTCTCCTCCTTATCTGGTGTTCCATGCAGATAAGGTGGTTTTGCGTACTAAACCTGGTTTTCTTCCGAAAGTTGTTTCTAACAAAAACATTAACCAGGAGATAGTCGTGCCTTCTTTGTGTCCGAATCCAGTTTCAAAGAAGGAACGTTTGTTGCACAATTTGGATGTAGTTCGTGCTCTAAAATTCTATTTAGATGCTACAAAGGATTTTAGACAAACATCTTCCTTGTTTGTTGTTTATTCTGGTAAAAGGAGAGGTCAAAAAGCAACTTCTACCTCTCTCTCTTTTTGGCTTAAAAGCATCATCAGATTGGCTTACGAGACTGCCGGACGGCAGCCTCCTGAAAGAATCACAGCTCATTCCACTAGGGCCGTGGCTTCCACATGGGCCTTCAAGAACGAGGCTTCTGTTGATCAGATATGTAAGGCAGCGACTTGGTCTTCACTGCACACTTTTACTAAATTTTACAAATTTGATACTTTTGCTTCTTCTGAGGCTATTTTTGGGAGAAAGGTTTTGCAAGCCGTGGTGCCTTCCATTTAGGTGACCTGATTTGCTCCCTCCCTTCATCCGTGTCCTAAAGCTTTGGTATTGGTTCCCACAAGTAAGGATGACGCCGTGGACCGGACACACCTATGTTGGAGAAAACAGAATTTATGTTTACCTGATAAATTACTTTCTCCAACGGTGTGTCCGGTCCACGGCCCGCCCTGGTTTTTTTAATCAGGTCTGATAATTTATTTTCTTTAACTACAGTCACCACGGTATCATATGATTTCTCCTATGCAAATATTCCTCCTTTACGTCGGTCGAATGACTGGGGAAGGCGGAGCCTAGGAGGGATCATGTGACCAGCTTTGCTGGGCTCTTTGCCATTTCCTGTTGGGGAAGAGAATATCCCACAAGTAAGGATGACGCCGTGGACCGGACACACCGTTGGAGAAAGTAATTTATCAGGTAAACATAAATTCTGTTTTTCGTCCCACAAACCCCAGTCATTCTTTTTAAGCTGAAAATGGAAAACAAAAATGTGGGAGGCGCCAAAGGCAGTCTGTTTAAGGTAGAGATTGTTTAAAAATATAAGGAAGAGTATTAAACCCAAATTAATCAATTCCGTAGGCAAGAGAGTTTAAAATCCAATTCGGAATTATATCAATAATTTATTTATCAAATTAAAGCAAAATACACATATAAAAATAAAAATTATCTTTCTCTTGTAAGGTGTATCCAGTCCACAGGTTCATCCATTACTTGTGGGATATTCTCCTTCCCAACAGGAAGTTGCAAGAGGACACCCACAGCAGAGCTGTCTATATAGCTCCTCTCCTAACTGCCACCCCCAGTTATTCTCTTGCAACTCTCAACAAGAAAGGAAGTATCAAGAGATATGTGGTGACTTAGTGTAGTTTTACTTTCAATCAAGAGTTTGTTATTTTTAAACGGTACCGGCGTTGTACTGATTTACTCTCAGGCAGAAATTAGAAGAAGAGTTCTGCCTGGAGGTTTGATGATCTTAGCGGTTTGTAACTAAGGTCCACTGCTGTTCTCACACATAACTGAAGAGTATGGAACAACTTCAGTTGGGGGAATGGTCTGCAGATTACCTGCTTTGAGGTATGTTCAGTATTTTTATTTCTAGAGAGAAATTAAATGAGTTATAGAAAATGCTGACAGAGTCTTGTGTATATTGAGGTAAGCCTCATGCAGTGATTTAACAGTGACTGGGATCATGCTTACAAAACAGGGTAATACTCATGTTATCACTTATATTAATTAGTGACAAAACGTTTACATGACTTCATAAATAGGGCGTTTTTTCTCTGAGGGAGATAACTCTTTATTTGGGGCCTAGTTTCCACATGGCTAATCAGATACTCCTAGGAGTACTTTCTTAAGGCCCCTCTGGCATTCAGTACATGGTGGGAGGGGCCTATTTTAGCGCTCTAAATGCGCAGTTTTAATTCAGACTGAGACATCCAGCTTCCCTAGAGGAGTCCTCTGTCACCTGAGGACCATTACAAGGGGTTTTTCTCTTGTAAGGTGTATCCAGTCCACGGATCATCCATTACTTGTGGGATATTCTCATTCCCAACAGGAAGTTGCAAGAGGACACCCACAGCAGAGCTGTAATATAGCTCCTCCCCTAACTGTCATAGCCAGTCATTCTCTTGCAACTCTCAACAAGCAAGGACGTTGTAGGAGGGAGTGGTTAAATATAGCTAGTTTATTTTCTTCAATCAAAAGTTTGTTATTTTTAAATAGTACCGGAGTTGTGCTATTTTATCTCAGGCAGTAAATAGAAGAAGAATCTGCCTGAGGTTTCTATGATCTTAGCAGGTTGTAACTAAGATCCATTGCTATTCTCACATATGTCTGAGGGGATTACACAGATGAGGTAACTTCAGCGAGAGAATGGCGTGCAGAGATGGAAAACACTAGAAAATGCTGCTGATACCAGATTAATGTAAGTTAAGCCTGAATACAGTGATTTAATAATGACTGGTATCATGCTTACTCCCAGGGGTAATACCCTTATGATATTTACAATATAAAACGTTTGCTGGCATGTTTAATCGTTTTTATATATGCTTTGGTGATAAAACTTTATTGGGGCCTAGTTTTTTCCACATGGCTGGCTTAAATTTTGACTAGAAAAAATTTCCACTGTTGTAGTATAAAAGTTACAGTTGGTGCAGTTAAAATTACAAACTGTGACATCCAGCTTCCCTCAAAGGCCCTCTGAATGCTATAGGACATCTCTAAAGGGCCCAAAGGCTTTCCAAAGTCATTTATTGGGGGAAGGTAGGGCCACAGCTTGCTGTGGCAGTTGGTTGTGACTGTTAAAAAAAACGTCTATTTCGTTTTTTTGATCCGTTTTTTTAACTAAAGGGTTAATCATCCATTTGCAAGTGGGTGCAATGCTCTGTTAGCCTATTATACACACTGTAAAAATTTCGTTTGATTTACTGCATTTTTTCACTGTTTTTCAAATTCTGACAAAATGTTTCTCTTAAAGGCACAGTACCGTTTTTTTATATTTGCTTGTTAACTTGATTTAAAGTGTTTTCCAAGCTTGCTAGTCTCATTGCTATTCTGTATAAACATGTCTGACATAGAAGAAACTACTTGTTTATTATGTTTAAAAGCCCTGGTGGAACCCCCTCTTAGAATGTGTACCAAATGTACTGATTTTATGCAATAAAGATCATTTTCTGTCTTTAAAAAATGTATCACCAGAGGAATCTGACGAGGGGGAAGTTATGCCGACTAACTTTCCCCACGTGTCAGACCCTTTGACTCCCGCTTAAGGGACTCACGCTCAAATGGCGCCAAGTACATCAAGGGCGCCCATAGCGTTTATTTTACAAGACATGGCGGCAGTCATGGATAATACACTGTCAGCGGTATTAGCCAGACTACCTGAACTTAGAGGTAAGCGAGATAGCTCTGGGGTGAGACAAAATGCAGAGCATACTGACGCTTTAAGAACCATGTCTGATACTGCCTCACAATATGCAGAAGCTGAGGAAAGAGAGCTTCAGTCAGTGGGTGATGTTTCTGACTCAGGAAAGATACCTGATTCTAATATTTCTACATTTAAATTTAAGCTTGAACACCTCCGCGTGTTGCTTAGGGAGGTTTTAGCTGCTCTGAATGACTGTGATACCATTGCAGTGCCAGAGAAATTGTGTAGCCTGGATAAATACTTTGCAGTGCCGGTGTGTACTGATGTTTTTCCAAATACCTAAAAGGTTTACAGAAATTATTAATAAGGAATGGGATAGACCAGGTGTGCCGTTCTCTTCCCCTCCTATTTTTAGAAAAATGTTTCCAATAGACGCCACCACATGGGACTTATGGCAGACAGTCCCTAAGGTGGAGGGAGCAGTTTCTACTCTAGTAAAGCGTACTACTATCCCTGTCGAGGACAGTTGTGCTTTTTTTTTTTAGATCCAATGGATAAAAAATTAGAGATTACCTTAAGAAAATATTTATTCAACAAGGTTTTATCCTACAGCCCCTTGCATGCATTGCCCCTGTCACTGCTGCTGCGGTGTACTGGTTTGAGTCTCTGGAAGAGGCTTTACAGGTAGTGACTCCATTGGATGACATACTTGGCAAACTTAGAGCACTTAAGCTAGCCAATTATTTTATTCTGATGCCATTGTTCATTTGACTAAACTAACGGCTAAGAATTCTGGTTTTGCTATACAGGCGCGCAGAGCGCTATGGCTTAGATCATGGTCAGCTGACATGACTTTAAAATCTAAGCTACTTAACATTCCCTTCAAGGGGCAGACCCTATTCGGGCCTGGTTGAAGGAGATTATTGCTGATATCACTGGAGGAAAAGGTTATGCCCTTCCTCAGGACAGGTCCAAATCTAGGGCCAAACAGTCTAATTTTCGTGCCTTTCAAAACTTCAAGGCAGGTGCGGCACAAGAGGGAACTTTTGCTCAATCCAAGACGATCTGGAGACCAAACCTGACATGGAAAAATGGTAAGCAGGTAAAAAAGCCTGCTGCTCCCTCTAAGACAGCATGAAGGAACGGCCCCCTATCCGGGAACGGATCTAGTAGGGGGCAGACTTTCACTCTTTGCCCAGACGTGGGCAAGAGATGTTCAGGATCCCTGGGCGTTGGAAATTATATCCTAGGGATATCTTCTGGACTTCAAAGCTTCCCCCCCAAAAGGGAGATTTCTCCTTTCACAATTATCTGCACACCAGATAAAGAGAGAGGCATTTTTACACTGTGTACGAGTCCTCCTAGTTATGGGAGTGATCCATCCAGTTCCAAAGGAGGAACAGGGACAGGGTTTTTACTCAAATCTGTTTGTGGTTCCCAAAAAAGAGGGAACCTTCAGACCAATTTTGGATCTAAAGATCTTAAACAAATTCCTCAAAGTTCCTTCGTTCAAGATGGAAACTATTCGTACCATCCTACCACTGATCCAGGAGGGTCAATATATGACTACAGTGGATCTAAAGGATGCTTATCTTCACATTCCGATACACAAAGATCATCATCGGTTTCTCAGGTTTGCCTTTTAAGACAGGCATTACCAGTTGTAGCTCTTCCCTTGGGATTAGCTACAGCCCCAAGAATCTTTACAAAGGTTCTAGGGTCACTTATGGCGGTCCTAAGGCCGCGGGGCATAGCAGTAGCCCCTTATTTAGACGACATCCTGATACAGGCGTCAAACTTCCAAATTGCCAAGTCTCATACGGACGTAGTACTGACATTTCTGTGGTCGCATGGGTGGAAAGTGAACGAGGAAAAGAGTTCTCTATCCCCACTCACAAGAGTTTCCTTTCTAGGGACTCTGATAGATTCTGTAGAAATGAAAATTCACCTGACGGAGTCCAGGTTATCAAAGCTTTTAAATTCCTGCCGGGTTCTTCATTCCATTCCGCGCCCTTCGGTGGTTCAGTGTATGGAAGTAATCGGCTTAATGGTAGCGGCAATGGACATAGTACCGTTTGCACGCTTACATCTCAGACCGCTGCAACTATGCATGCTCAGTCAGTGGAGCGGGGATTACACAGATTTGTCCCCTAAACTGAATCTGGACCAAAAGACCAGGGATTCTCTTCTCTGGTGGCTATCTCGGGTCCATCTGTCCAAAGGTATGACCTTTCGCAGGCCAGATTGGACAATTGTTACGACAGATGCCAGCCTTCTAGGTTGGGATGCAGTCTGGAACTCCCTGAAGGCTCTGGGATCGTGGACTCAGGAGGAGTCTCTCCTTCCATTAAATATTCTGGAACTAAGAGCGATATTCAAGGCTCTTCAGGCTTGGCCTCAGTTAGCAACTCTGAGGTACATCAGATTTCAGTCGGACAACATCACGACTGTAGCTTACATCAACCATCAAGGGGGAACGAGAAGTTCCCTAGAGATGTTAGAAGTTTAAAAAATTTGCTGGGCAGAGATTCACTCTTGCCACCTATCAGCTATCCATATCCCAGGTGTAGAGCACTGGGAGGTGGATTTTCTAAGTCGTCAGACTTTTCATCCGGGAGAGTGGGAACTCCATCCGGAGGCATTTGCACAACTGATTCATCGTTGGAGCAAACCAGAACTGGATCTCATGGCGTCTCGCCAGAATGCCAAACTTCCGTGTTACGGATCCAGGTCCAGGGATCCCAAGGCGACACTGATAGATGCTCTAGCAGCGCTTATGTGTTTCCACCGTTTCCTCTGCTCCCTCGACTGATTGCCAAGATCAAGCAGGAGAGAGCATTGGTGATTCTGATAGCACCTGCGTGGCCACGCAGGACCTGGTAAGCAGATCTAGTGCACATTTCATCCTTTCCACCATGGTCTCTGCCTCTGAAACAGGACCTTCTACTTCAGGGTCCTTTCAACCATCCAAATCTAATTTCTCTGAGGCTGAAAGCCTGGAGATTGAACGCTTGATTTTATCAAAGCGTGGCTTCTCCGAGTCAGTTATTGATACCTTAAGACAGGCACGAAAGCCTGTCACCAGGAAAATTTACCATAAGGTATGGCGTAGATATCTTTATTGATGTGAATCCAAGGGTTACTCATGGAGTAAGGTCAGGATTGCTAGGATATTATCTTTTCTCCAAGAAGGTTTGGAAAAAGGATTGTCAGCTAGTTAAGCGTCTGGCAGATGTTCCAGACGTTCAGGCATTTTGTCAGGCTTTAGTTAGAATCAAGCCTGTGTTTAAACCTGTTGCTCCACCATGGAGCTTAAACTTGGTTCTTAAGGTTCTTCAAGGAGTTCCGTTTGAACCTCTTCATTCCATAGATATCAAGCTTTTATCTTGGAAAGTTCTTTTTTTGGTAGCTATTTCCTCGGCTCGTAGAGTCTCTGAGCTATCTGCATTACAATGTGATTCTCCTTATCTGATTTTTCATACGGATAAGGTAGTCCTGCGTACCAAACCTGGGTTCTTACCTAAGGTGGTATCTAACAAGAATATCAATCAAGAGATTGTTGTTCCATTCTTGTGTTACACAATTTGGACGTGGTCCGTGCTTTAAAGTTTTACTTACAAGCTACTAAAGATTTTCATCAAACATCTGCTTTGTTTGTTGTCTACTCTGGACAGAGGAGAGGTCAAAAGGCTTCGGCAACCTCTTTTTCTTTTTGAAGCTTAATCAGCTTAGCCTATGAGACTGCTGGACAGCAACCTCCTGAAAGGATTACAGCTCATTCCACTAGAGCTGTGACTTCCACTTGGGCCTTTAAAAGTGAGTCTTCTTTTGATCAGATTTGCAAGGCGACGACTTGGTCTTCGCTTCATATTTTTTCAAAATTTTACAAATTTGATACTTTTGCCTCTTCGGAGGCTATATTTGGGGGAGAGGTTTTACGGGCAGTGGTTCCTTCCATTTAAGTTACTGCCTTGTCCCTCCCTTCATCCGTGTACTTTAGCTTTGGTATTGGTATCCCACAAGTAATGGATGATCCGTGGACTGGATACACCTTACAAGAGAAAACACAATTTATGCTTACCTGATAAATTTATTTCTCTTGTGGTGTATCCAGTCCACGGCCCGCCCTGTCATTTTAAGGCAGGTAATTTTTAAATTTAAACTACAGTATCCACTGCACCCTATGGTTCCTTCTTTCTCGGCTTGTTTTCGGTCGAATGACTGGCTATGACAGTTAGGGGAGGAGCTATATTACAGCTCTGCTGTGGGTGTCCTCTTGCAACTTCCTGTTGGGAATGAGAATATCCCACAAGTAATGGATGATCCGTGGACTGGATACACCACAAGAGAAATAAATTTATCAGGTTAGCATAAATTGTGTTATTTCTGCACAAAATCATATTTGAGGGCAGGTAGGAGCCTCAGCAGAGCTGTGGCAGGGTGCTCAACTGTCTTTTAACGTTTTTTAAATCCGGTTTGGGGCCTAAGGGGTTAATCATCCATTTGCAAGTGGGTGCAATGCTGCTTTAGTCCCTTACACACACTGTAAAAATTTCAAAGACTTTACTATATTTTTTCACTGTTTTGCAGTTTAAGTGTTAGTTTTTTTCTCTTAAAGGCACAGTAACGTTTTTGTTTATTTGCTGTTTTACCTTTATTAAAGTGTTTTCCAAGCTTGCTTGTCTCATTACTAGTCTGTTAAACATGTCTGACATAGAGGAAACTCCTTCTTCAATATGTTTAGAAGCCATGGTGGAACCCCCTCTTAGAATGTGTACCAAATGTACTGAGTTTTCTATAAACTATAAAGACCATATTATGGCGCTTAAAGATTTATCTCCAGGGGATTCTCTGACAGAAAAAAGGGAGATTATGCCATCTAGCTCTCCCCATGTGTCAGAACTTATAATTCCCGCTCAAGTGACGCCAAGTACATCTAGCGCGTCTAATTCTTTTACCTTACAGGACATGGCGGCAGTTGTGAATATTACCCTCACAGAGGTATTGTCCAAACTGCCAGGGTTACAAGGAAAGCGAGACAGCTCTGGGGCTAGAACTAATACAGAGCTTTCTGACGCTTTAATGCCTGTGTCCGATATACCCTCACAATACTCAGAAGCCGAGGCAGGTGAGCTTCTATCTGTGGGTGAAATTTCAGACTCAGGGAAGGCGTTACTTCAGTCTGATTCTGAAATGACAGCTTTAAATCTAAGCTTGAACACCTCCGCTTATTGCTTAGGGAGGTTTTAGCGACTCTGGATGACTGTGACCCCATTGTGGTTCCAGAGAAATTGTGTAAAATGGACAAATACTTTGCAGTGCCTGTTTACACTGATGTTTTTCCAGTCCCTAAGAGGTTTTCGGAAATTATTACTAAGGAATGGGATAGACCAGGTGTGCCGTTCTCTTCCCCTGCTGCTTTCAAAAAGATGTTTCCCATAGATGCTGCCATGCGGGACTCGTGGCAGACGGTCCCTAAGGTGGAGGGAGCAGTCTCTACCCTAGCTATGCGTACAACTATCCCCGTCGAGGACAGTTGTGCTTTCCTAGATCCTATGGATAAAAAATTGGAGGGCCTCCTTAAGAAAATTTTTATTCATCAAGGTTTTATTCTCCAGCCTCTTGCATGCATAGCCCCAGTTACTGCTGCAGCGGCTTTTTGGTTCAAGTCTCTTGAGGAGGCTCTGCAGGTAGAGACCCCGTTAGACGATATTCTAGACATGATTAAAGCTCTTAAGTTAGCTAATTCCTTTATTTCTGACGCCGTTTTTCAGTTAACCAAACTAACGGCTAAGAATTCAGGTTTTGCCATTTTGGCGCGTAGGGCGCTATGGCTTAAGTCCTGGTCAGCAGACGTTACTTCAAAGTCTAAACTTCTTAACATCCCCTTCAAGGGACAGACCCTATTCGGGCCTGGTCTGAAGGAGATCATTTCTTATATTACTGGAGGAAAAGGTCATGCCCTTCCTCAGGATAGGTCCAATAAGTTAAGGACCAAACAGAATAATTTTCGTTCTTCTCGAAACTTCAAGAGTGGCGCAGCTTCGGTTTCCTCTAATGCAAAACAAGAGGGAAATTTCGCCGAGACCTAACCAGGCTTGGAACAAGGGGAAGCAGGCCAAGAAACCTGCGGCTGCCTCTAAGACAGCATGAAGGAGTAGTCCTCGATCCGGGAACGGATCTAGTAGGGGGCAGACTTTCTCTCTTTGCCCAGGCTTGGGCAAGAGACGTCCAGGATCCCTGGGCATTAGAGATTGTTTCCCAGGGATATCTTCTGGACTTCAAAGCTTCATCTCCAAAGGGGAGATTTCATCTCACAACTATCTGTAAACCAGATAAAAAGAGAGGCATTCTTACGTTGCGTTCAATACCTACTGGTTATGGGAGTAATCCACCCAGTTCCAAGAGAGGAACAGGGGCTGAGTTTCTATTCAAACCTGTTTATAGTTCCCAAAAAAGAGGGAACTTTCAGACTTATCTTGGATCTCAAGATCCTAAACAAATTTCTCAGGGTCCCATCCTTCAAGATGGAGACAATCCGAACCATCCTCCCTATGATCCAGGAGGGTCAATATATGGCTACAGTGGACTTAAAGGATGCTTATCTCCACATTCCGATTCACAGAGATCATCATCAGTTCCTCAGGTTCCCCTTTCTAGACAGGCATTACCAGTTTGTGGCTCTTCCCTTCGGGTTAGCCACGGCACCAAGAATCTTTACGAAGGTTCTAGGGTCCCTTCTGGCGGTTCTAAGGCCGCGGGGCATAGCGGTAGCCCCTTACCTAGACGACATTCAGATTCAGGTGTCGACTTTTCAAATCGCCAGGTCCCATACAGACATTGTTCTGGCCTTTCTGAGGTCTCATGGGTGGAAAGTGAACATAGAAAAGAGTTCTCTCTCTCCTCTCACAAGAGTTTCCTTTCTAGGAACTCTCTAATAGATTCAGTAGAAATGAGAATTTTTCTGACAGAAGTCAGGATATCAAAGCTTCTAACCTCTTGCCGTGCTCTTCATTCCACTTCTCGGCCATCAGTGGCTCAGTGTATGGAAATAATCAGCCTAATGGTAGCGGCAATGGACATAGTTCCGTTTGCCTGCCTACATCTCAGACCACTGCAACTTTGCATGCTCAACCAGGGGAATGGGGACTACACAGATTTGTCTCCTCTGTTAGATCTGGATCAAGAGACCAGGGATTCTCTTCTCTGGTGGTTATCTCGGGTACATCTGTCCAGGGGAATGAGTTTTTGCAGGCCAGAGTGGACTACAGTGACGACAGATGCCAGCCTTCTGGGCTGGGGCGCAGTCTGGAAATCCCTGAAGGCTCAAGGTTCGTGGACTCAGGAGGAAGCCCTCCTTCCGATAAACATTCTAGAGCTAAGAACGATATTCAATGCTCTTCAGGCTTGGCCTCAACTAGCTGCGGCCAAGTTCATCAGATTTCAGTCGGACAATATCACGACTGTAGCCTATATCAACCATCAGGGGGGAACAAGGAGTCCCCTGGCCATGATGGAGGTTTCAAAGATAATTCTATGGGCAGAGGTTCACTCTTGCCTTCTCTCAGCTATCCATATCCCAGGAGTAGAGAACTGGGAGGCGGATTTTCTAAGTCGGCAGACTTTTCATCCGGGGGAGTGGGAGCTCCATCCGGAGGTATTTGCCCAGCTGATTCAACTATGGGGCAAACAAGAACTGGATCTGATGGCGTCTCGTCAGAACGCCAAGCTTCCTCGTTACGGGTCCAGGTCAAGGGATCCCCAGGCAACGCTGATAGATGCTCTAGCAGTGCCCTGGTCCTTCAGTCTGGCTTATGTGTTTCCACCATTTCCTCTCCTCCCTCGTCTGATTGCCAAGATCAAGCAGGAGAGAGCTTCGGTGATTTTGATAGCACCTGCGTGGCCACGCAGGACTTGGTATGCAGAGCTGGTGGACATGTCATCCTTCCAACCATGGACTCTGCAGCAGAGGCAGGACCTTCTACTCCAAGGTCCATTCAAACATCTAAATCTAGTTTCTCTGCGTCTGACTGCTTGGAGATCGAACGCTTGATTTTATCAAAGCGTGGTTTCTCCGAGTCGGTCATTGATACCTTGATTCAGGCTCGAAAGCCTGTCACCAGGAAAATCTATCATAAGATATGGTGTAAATATCTTCATTGGTGTGAATCCAAGGGTTACTCGTGGAGTAAGGTCAGGATTCCTAGGATACTATCTTTTCTCCAAGATGGATTGGAAAAGAATTTATCAGCTAGTTCCTTAAAGGGACAGATTTCTGCTCTGTCTATTCTTTTACACAAGCGCCTGGCTGATGTTCCAGACGTTCAGGCGTTTTGTCAGGCTTTGGTTAGAATCAGGCCTGTGTTTAAACCTGTTGCTCCGCCATGGAGTTTAAATTTAGTTCTTAAGGTTCTTCAAGGGGTTCGGTTTGAAACCTTGCATTCCATAGATATCAAGCTTTTATCTTGGAAAGTTCTGTTTTTAGTAGCTATCTCTTCGGCTCGAAGAGTTTCAGAGTAATCTGCCTTGCAGTGTGATTCCCCTTATCTGATCTTCCATGCAGATAAGGTAGTTTTGTGTTCCAAACCTGGGTTTCTTCCTAAGGTAGTATCTAATAGTGTCCCAGTTCACTGACCAAGGCAGTGCAACAAATCACTCCAGGGTAGATTTCAATCAAGCTCAGGCTCTCAGCGAAGAGTTAAAATACCATAGTTTAATTAGAAGCCTGAGGAAACAGACAGAGATCTGAGAAACTAGTTGCTTGTTTATCCATTGTTACGGTCACATTTGTGACATTTTATATTGTATTTTATTGCACCATTAAACTATGGTATTTTAACTCTTCGCTGAGAGCCTGAGCTTGATTGAAATCTACCCTGGAGTGATTTGTTGCACTGCCCTGGTCAGTGAACTGGGACACTGTGAACTCCCAGTCTGCCTCTATAAGCACAACAGAGTGCTGCTTTACTTGTGAGTATAAAATCTGTATTCACCTTTTTTACATTTGTCCAAACTGTATCACACGAGGAGGCGCCCTTGTCTTTGTGATTTTCTTTGCACAGAGAGAGTATTTACCCAGACTGGTTTTGTGACAAGGAGCTGACTTCTGGATCTAAGGGAGAATCTTATATATGTGCTACCCAGGAGGACTAATAAACCTCTGAAGTGCCCTCCTAATCTTGGGACTGTCTGAGCATCAATATCATATACAGATAAGAACTTATTAGAGACTTAATACTATTTATTTATTATATATTGTTTCAAGCTGCATTTTCTGTTTGTATTGATCTCATACATCTATATTTATATTAGGCCTTGGTTGGCCTTTTTTTTAAAAATTATATTTTAAAAAATTATGTATTTCTTCTAGCGCCCCCTAGAGTTACGCTTGCATAGTGTAACAGGTATTTCAGTATCTAATAGGAATATCAATCAGGAAATTGTTGTTCCGTCACTGTGTCCTAATCCTTCTTCAAGGAAGGAATGTCTGTTACACAATCTTGACGTGGTTCGTGCTTTAAAGTTTTATTTGCAAGCTACTAAGGATTTTCGTCAAACATCTGCATTGTTTGTTGTCTACTCTGGAAAGAGGAGAGGCCTAAAGGCTTCGGCAACTTCTCTTTCTTTTTGGCTAAGAAGCATAATCCGTTTGGCTTATGAGACTGCTGGCCAGCAGCCTCCTGAAAGAATTACAGCTCATTCTACTAGAGCGGTAGCTTCCACATGGGCCTTTAAAAATGAGGCCTCTGTTGAACAGATTTGTAAGGCGGCAACTTGGTCTTCGCTTCATACTTTTTCCAAATTTGATACTTTTGCTTCTTCGGAGGCTATTTTTGGGAGAAAGGTCTTACAGGCAGTCGTGCCTTCCGTTTAAGTGCCTGCCTTGTCCCTCCCTTCATCCGTGTCCTAAAGCTTTGGTATTGGTATTCCACAAGTAATGGATGAACCCGTGGACTGGATACACCTTACAAGAGAAAACAAAATTTATGCTTACCTGATAAATTTATTTCTCTTGTGGTGTTTTCCAGTCCACGGCTCGCCCTGTCACTTTAAGGCAGGTGTTTTTATTTTTTAAACTACAGTCACCACTGCACCCTATAGTTTCTCCTTTTTTCTTGCTTGTCTTCGGTCGAATGACTGGGGGTGGCAGTTAGGGGAGGAGCTATATAGACAGCTCTGCTGTGGGTGTCCTCTTGCAACTTCCTGTTGGGAAGGAGAATATCCCACAAGTAATGGATGAACCCGTGGACTGGATACACCGCAAGAGAAAGAAATTTATCAGGTATGCATAAATTTTGTTTTACAGTCTAAGTATTTTAAAACAACTGATTCTTTCTCTTGTAAGGTGTATCCAGTCCACGGATCATCCATTACTTGTGGGATATTCTCATTCCCAACAGGAAGTTGCAAGAGAACACCCACAGCAGAACTGTCTATATAGCTCCTCCCCTCACTACCATACCCAGTCATTCTCTTGCAACTCTCAACAAGCATGGAGGTAGTAAGAGAAAAGTGGTGAAATGTAGCTGTTATTTTGCTTCAATCAAGAGTTTATTATTTTTAAATAGTACCGGAGTTGTGCTATTTTGTTCCAGGCAGGAAAAAAGAAGAATCTGCCTGTGATTTCTATGATCTTAGCAGGTTGTAACTACGATCCATTGCTGTTCTCACACATGACTGAAGAGAGAGATAACTTTAGCGGGGGAATGGCGTGCAGGTTATCCTGCTATGAGGTATGTGCAGTTAATATTTTTCTAGAAGATGTGAAGGCTAGAAAATGCTGCTGATACCAAATTTATGTAAGGTAAGCCTGAATACAGTGATTTAATAGCGACTGGTATAATGCTTACTTTCTGAGGTAATACTCTTTTATATTTACAATATAAAACGTTTGCTGGCATGTTTAAACGTTTTTATATATACTTTGGTGATAAAACTTTATTGGGGCCTAGTTTTTTTCCACATGGCTGGCTTAAATTTGCCTAGAAACCGTTTCCTGAGGCTTTCCACTGTGTTAACTATGAGTGGGAGGGGCCTAGTTTAGCGTTTTTTGCGCATTAACTATTACAGACTGAGACATCCAGCTTCCTCCAGGAGTCCCCTGAATGCTATAGGACATCTCTAAAGGGCTCTTAGGCTTCCAAAATTGTTTGTTGGGGAAGGTAGGCCCACAGCAAGGCTGTGGCAGTTTGGTGTGACGTCTATCGTTTTTTTGATCCGGTTTTTGAACTAAGGGGTTAATCATCCATTTGCAAGTGGGTGCAATGCTCTGTTAGCTTATTATACACACTGTAAAAATTTCATTTGATTTACTGCCTTTTTTCACTGTTTTTCAAATTCTGACAATTTGTTTCTCTTAAAGCACAGTACCGTTTTTTATATTTGCTTGTTAACTTGATTTAAAGTGTTTTCCAAGCTTGCTAGTCTCATTGCTAGTCTGTATAAACATGTCTGACATAGAGGAAACTCCTTGTTCATTATGTTTAAAAGCCATGGTGGAAACCCCTCTTAGAATGTGTACCAGATGTACTGATTTCACTTTAAGCAATAAAGATCATATTCTGTCTTTAAAAAATGTATCACCAGAGGAATCTGACGAGGGGGAAGTTATGCCGACTAACTCTCCCCACGTGTCAGATCCTTTGACTACCGCTCAAGGGACTCACGCTCAAATGGCGCCAAGTACATCCAGGGCGCCCATAGCGTTTATTTTCCAAGACATGGCGGCAGTCATGGATAATACACTGTCAGCGGTATTAGCCAGACTACCTGTATTTAGAGGAAAGCGAGATACCTCTGGAGTTAGACGAAATACAGAGCATACTGACGCTTTAAGAACTATGTCTGATACTGCCTCACAATATGCAGAAGCTGAAGGAGAGCTTCTTTCTGTGGGTGATGTTTCTGACTCAGGGAAGATGATGCAACCTGATTCTGATGTTTCTACATTTAAATTTAAGCTTGAACACCTCTGCATGTTACTCAGGGAGGTTTTAGCTGCTCTGAATGACTGTGATACAATTGCAGTGCCAGAGAAATTGTGTAGACTGGATAAATACTATGCAGTGCCGGTGTGCACTGATGTTTTTCCAATACCTAAAAGGTTTACAGAAATTATTACTAAGGAATGGGATAGACCAGGTGTGCCGTACTCTCCCCCTCCTATTTTTAGAAAAATGTTTCCAATAGACGCCACCACACGGGACTTATGGCAGACAGTTCCTAAGGTGGAGGGAGCAGTTTCTACTCTAGCAAAGCGTACTACTATCCCTGTCGAGGACAGTTGTGCTTTCTTAGATCCAATGGATAAGAAGTTAGAGGGTTACATTAAGAAAATGTTTATTCAACAAGGTTTTATCCTACAGCCCCTTGCATGCATTGCGCCTGTCACTGCTGCTGCGGCGTTCTGGTTTGAGTCTCTGGAAGAGGCTTTACAGGTAGCGACTCCATTGGATGAAATACTTGACAAGCTTAGAGCACTTAAGCTAGCCAATTCTTTTGTTTCTGATGCCATTGTTCATTTGACTAAACTAACGGCTAAGAATTCTGGTTTTGCTATCCAGGCGCGCAGAGCACTATGGCTTAAATCATGGTCAGCTGACGTTACTTCAAAATCTAAGCTGCTTAACATTCCCTTCAAGGGGCAGACATTATTCGGGCCTGGTTTGAAGGAGATTATTGCTGATATCACTGGAGGAAAAGGTCATGCCCTTCCTCAGGATAGGTCCAAACCAAGGGCCAAACAGTCTAATTTTCGTGCCTTTCGAAACTTCAAGGCAAGTGTGGCATCAACTTCCTCTAATGCAAAACAAGTGGGAACTTTTGCTCAGTCCAAGACGGTCTGTAGACCTAACCAGACCTGGAACAACAGTAAGCAGGCCAAAAAGCCTGCTGCTGCCTCTAAGACAGCATGAAGGAACGGCCCCCTATCCGGTAACGGATCTAGTAGGGGGCAAACTTTCGCTCTTCGCCCAGGCGTGGGCAAGAGATGTCCAGGATCCCTGGGCGTTGGAAATTATATCCCAGGGATATCTTCTGGACTTCAAGGCTTCCCCCCCAAAAGGGAGATTTCACCTTTCACAATTATCTGCAAACCAGATAAAGAGAGAGGCATTCTTACACTGTGTACAAGACCTCCTAGTTATGGGAGTGATCCATCCAGTCCCAAAGGAGGAACAGGGACAGGGATTTTACTCAAATCTGTTTGTGGTTCCCAAAAAAGAGGGAACCTTGAGACCAATTTTGGATTTAAAGATCTTAAACAAATTCCTCAGAGTTCCATCATTCAAGATGGAGACTATTCGTACCATCCTACCTATGATCCAGGAGGGTCAATACATGACTATAGTGGATTTAAAGGATGCTTATCTGCACATTCCGATACACAAAGATCATCATCGGTTTTTCAGGTTTGCCTTTCTATTTAAAATACTTTTTATTGAACATTTTTGTAAGAAACATACAAAGAAAGAAGTACTTTTATCATGACATTCTCATCCCTTCTGGTATATAGGTGTTTGGGGCCAATCAACTGTCTTTGTGCCCAGCTATATACCTTACCACTAAACAGAGTGTGAATCTCAAGCGTGGGCTAAGATTCCTTAGAAAATTTTCCTTTTGATCTTAATCCGTCTTATATAACCAAAAAAGGTGGGTCACATAATTGTGGGATGAGTAGTATTCGTTGCAAACATAGTAAAGTCAATTAGTAAAGTACTAGTTGTAAACAAACCAAACAATTCAAACAATTTCTCCCTCCATTCATATATTAAACAGTGTCTCTTTCTTAAGAATAGTATAGTACCTGAGGGTTGGAGACACTTCTTCCCGCGGCGCACTCCCGTCAACCCCATATCAGCTCATGTGAGTTTCAGACCCTAGACCTCTGTTCTTGTCTACCTATCCAATATAGCCATACTTTTTGTACCGTTTTTCCTATTGTTTAGAATTCCTGCTGCTTCCTCGTACATGGTGTAGGTAAGTTGTATTTTATTATATATTTCTGTCCATGTTGGTGCGCCTACTTTCCAGTATCTTGCGATACATATTCTTGTGATTGTGCATAGAATTCTAATGAAGGTGTTCAGGTGTCTGTGATACGTCTCTATGGGTTCATGCAGTAGTGCTTGTTGTATGGTGAGGGTCACCTCCTCATCTATCAACTGGCCTATAAACGAAGATAATTTATTCCATATTTCTTGCACAGATATGCAATCCCACCACATGTGTCTGTATGTGCCTTTTTGTCCGCATCCTCTGTAACACAAGTTACTCCCCTGGGGCTTGAAGTGTGCCGACCTAACTGGGGTCAAATACCACCTGAAGGCTGTTTTTAGTGTGTTCTCTTTTAAGTCAACGCTTAGTAACCCCTTATCTCCCGATTGAAAAATTAACTCCCACTCCTGTTTATGTTTTACTATATCCAGCTCCTTCTCCCATGCTAGCATCACTTGTGTTTTTGGTTCAGAAGGGGGGGACTGGATAGATACATATAGCTTGGATATTGAGCGTTTGAGTCTATGTGGGCAGACACTAGAGATTTCTAACGGAGTGGATACCTTACTAGGTGCATTTTTGAGGAATTCTCGGAGAGAAGATTGCAGTTGTAAATAAATGAACCATTGTAGCTTGAGGGGGGCGATCTTCTCTTGGAGCTGAGAGAAAGGTATCAGTGTGTTCTTCTCTATAATGTCAGCTACCCTGTAGAGACCTTTGTTTTCCCATTTTTCTAGATGTTTATGTGTATCTCCCTGCAATAGGTATCTAATTGGCATTAGCAATGAGTTTTTAGGGAAGATGTCCTCTCTTTTCCTAGTTGTTGACCAAACCTTAATGGTAAGGTGTCTTGTGTGTGAGTCTGAATGATAGCTATCAATCTTATTCTGTTGCGTGGCCCACAGAATGGAGTCCGGGTATGGTCTCCCCTCTAGTTCTGCTTCTAGTTTAATCCAAACAGCTTCTCCCTCTCTTTTCAGTATCATTGCGTCTTGTGCTAATCTCGCTGCTCTATAGTAGTCCATTAGATTAGGTCCCCCGACCCCTCCTAGTGATCTATGTCTATGTATTAGGTGTCTAGAAATTCTTGCCATTTTAGTACCTCTTATGAAAGCTGAGAGATCTGTCTGTAGTCTTTCGATGTCTGCCTTGACAATCTTGATTGGTAGCGCTCTAAATAGAGTACTCGGGGTAATATGGTCATTTTGACGGCAGCCAGTCTACCCATCCAAGAGAAGTTATATTTACGCCATTTTGCTATATCTTGTCTGATTTTTTGAAATAGAGGTAGGTAGTTGTGTTTATATAAGTGTTGTGTTTGTTGAGAAAGATAAATCCCTAAGTACTTAAGTGTGTGCTTAACCCAACGAAAATCAAAGTTTAGCTCCAGTAGCTTCTTAGTTTGGTGAGGAATAGCGATAGGGAGGACCTCACACTTGTCCGAATTAATTTTGTAACCTGAGATAGTCGAAAAGGATGTTAATGCTGCATATAGGTTGGGTAAGGAGATGAGGGGTTTTGTGATGGTCAATAGGATGTCGTCCGCGAATAGGGTCAATTTGTATTCTGATTGTGCTATCTTAACTCCTTCTATATCTGGGTGTGCTCTAATACTTGCTGCCAGAGGTTCAATACAGAGCGCGAAAAGCAGGGGTGACAGGGGGCACCCCTGTCTCGTGCCATTAAGTATGGGGAATATAGCAGATCTGTATCCTCCCGCAGTCGCTTGGGGTTGTGAGTATATAGCCTGGATAGCTGTCATGAATGTGCCCTCAAAGCCCATTTTCAGTAAAACCTTGGTCATATACTGCCAGTCAATCCTGTCGAACGCCTTCTCCGCATCCAGCGATAATAGCAGAGAAGGCGTCCTCTGTCTTTCTAGATGGTGAATAATATTAGTAATTCTGCGTAGGTTATCTGGGGCTTCCCTATCTTTCACGAATCCCACCTGATCAGGGTGGACCAAATTGGGGAGAATCTCCTTAAGGCGATTCGCTAGTATCTTAGTAAATAGTTTCAGATCCTGATTTATCAACGAGATTGGGCGGTAGTTCTTACATCTTTTGTGATCTCTATCGGGTTTGGGGATCACCACTATTTTGGCTAGGAGCAGCTCACTCGGGATAGAGTTCCCTTCTAAAATATAGTTACAGACTTTGGTTAGGTGTGGTATTAGGGTGCCGCGGAACAATTTATAATATTCTCCCGTGAAACCATCGGGGCCTGCTGCTTTACCAGGCTTAAGGTCTTTTACTGCTTTCACCACTTCTAAGGCAGTTATTGGGGCATTTAGGGTATCCTTTTGCTCTTTAGTAAGGACTTTTAATGGGCAGTTTGCTAAGAATGTGTCAGTATGTTTATCTGTCCCCGTGTTATGTAAGACTTTTTTCCCATCATACAATTTGCTATAGAAGGTGGCGAATGTGTCAACTATTTCTTGTGGGTTCGAAGTCAATGTTCCCTGATCCGTTTCTATCGTAGGAATGAATGTAGCTTTGCCCCTTTCCCTAATCCTGTGTGCCATAAATTTATCTGGTTTGTTGGCATAGATGAAATAATGTGCCTTCAATTTTTGGATTGCTCTTGCAGCTTGGGAATTTAAAATTTTTGCTAGCATGGTTTTCTTGGTTTGGAGGGTCTGTAATATTGTCTTCTTCCCTGTTAATTTATGTTGTCTTTCCAAAGTTTCTATCTCTTTTTGTAATTGTTCTAATAGATGCCTATTTTGGTGATTTATTCTGGCTTTCTCTTGTATCAGTAGTCCCCTGATCACTGCCTTGTGTGCTGCCCATGTGTTTATAGGGTTGTTTGTGGTGTCTATATTTAATTCCCAGTACTCCACCAGTGACTGCAGAACCTTGTCAAATCTCTGCGGGTGTTTCATAAGAGTCGGATCAAAAGTCCACGATCTTTTTCTATTGCTATCTATCATCCCACTTAACTTTAATAATAGAATAGAGTGGTCCGACCAAACACATGAGTGAATAGTTGAGTTCTGCAGCAACGGGTGGAGCGCCTGACTAACAAAGATGTAATCCAACCTTGTATAGGTGTTATGAGCCGTGGAGAAAAAAGTGGTGTCATTTGTTGCTCCGTATAGCGTGTGCCAAGAGTCCATCAGGGAGTGTGGTGTAAGAGAATCCTGTATCGATTTAACTAATCTATTGTGTCTGTGTTGTTTGTTGGATAAGGGAATGTGTTTAGTTCCCACTAGTGGGGCCATAGAGATATTAAAATCCCCCGCTAGTATAATTTTAGTTTGGGACCATTGGGTTAAGAGATTGGAGACGTGTCTAAAGAAATCATGTTGGTTTTCGTTGGGAGCGTAAATGTTACATAATGTAACCTCAGTATCTAGCATCTTTCCTCTGACTATTAGGTATCGGCCCTCCGGGTCTGCCAAGATGCTTTCGAGGGCAAAGTTAATAGATGAATGTATAAGGATTGAAACTCCTCTTTTTTTAGCAACTGCAGTGGCGTGAAAGTGGGTGCAGAAGTGTTTTGACCAGTATTTTGGAATATTGGTTTTGAGGAAGTGTGTTTCCTGAAGAAACAAGATATTGGCCTTTAGACATGTATATTGGGATATGGCTACCTTTCTTTTGGTATCAGTGTTAAGCCCTCTAACATTATGTGAAACTATATGTATATTAGAAGACATTATGAATTCCCCTGTCCCCTATCTGCGCCCTGAAAGTGTCATGCGTGTCCATGATTACCTTCAGATGTAAAGTCTTACTTGCAGTGATGTTTTGTTTCGGAGCTTGGGGTCCACAGGAGCGCGCCACGGTTGTGTCAGTGCTCACTGTTGAAGAGTGAATGTATCGGCCAGTTCCTCCACTATTGCTCCGGATGCTGTATGTTATCCGGCTTGTGCTGGGGCTAGGAGTACCATGGTCAAGATGGCGGATTTTTCGCGCCAGTTCTGGAGCAATCAGGTTGACCTCCGCTGCCTCCCTTCACTCACCGCCCTTTCTTCGCCGAAGTTCTATAGCAGGAATCTCCGGTACGTTGTGATTATTGATGGGCTGTCCTCTGTGCCTCCTTGTAGCTCCCTTGCCTTCGGTCTCTGCCTGTCTCGTAGCCGTTTTCGCTCAGTCAGACTGAGCCGAGGTCACAGTTCAATAGACTCTCAGTTATAGTACCGCAGCTCACCGGAGCGGATCCCCGACCCTCCGGTGTGCAGTAGACAGACGATCTTGGTACCAGGGCTTGAGTCTCAGGTGTTTGCAATTTCCAGCCCGTAGTTCTTTTAGTTACCGGTACTATGCCAGGAATGTGGGTTGATGAAACTCTGCTGCCACTGTTATTTTATAGGTCCAGGTACATCAAAGAACACAAGCCTGTGCTCATTAGCCTCTAAATTTTATGAAATAAGTATAATTTTATTGTGTTTTCGGTGAACAGACAGAGAGCTATCTCAGCACACGTCCTCTCTGCTTGGCAGCTAGCTCCGCCTCCCAGGTTTGCCTTTCTAGACAGGCACTACCAGTTTGTAGCTTTTCCCTTTGGGTTAGCTACAGCCCCAAGAATTTTTACGAAGGTTCTGGGGTCGCTTCTGGCGGTCCTAAGGCCACGGGGCATAGCAGTGGCCCCTTATTTAGACGACATCCTGATTCAGGCGTCAAACTTCCAAATTGCCAAGTCTCATACGGACATAGTGTTGGCATTTCTGAGGTCGCATGGGTGGAAGGTGAACGAGAAAAAGAGTTCTCTATCCCCCCTCACAAGAGTTTCCTTCCTAGGGACTCTGATGGATTCTGTAGAAATGAAAATTTACCTGACGGAGTCCAGGTTATCAAAGCTTCTAAATTCCTGCTGTGTTCTTTATTCCATTCCTCGCCCTTCGGTGGCTCAGTGCATGGAAGTAATCGGCTTAATGGTATCGGCAATGGACATAGTGCCGTTTGCACGCCTACATCTCAGACCGCTGCAACTATGCATTCTCAGTCAGTGGAATGGGGATTACACAGATTTGTCCCCTTTACTGAATCTGGATCAAGAGACCAGGGATTCTCTTCTCTGGTGGCTATCTCGGGTCCATCTGTCCAAAGGTATGACCTTTCGCAGGCCAGATTGGACAATTGTAACGACAGATGCCAGCCTTCTAGGTTGGGATGCAGTCTGGAACTCCCTGAAGGCTCTGGGATCGTGGACTCAGGAGGAGTCTCTCCTTCCAATAAACATTCTGGAACTAAGAGCGATATTCAATGCTCTTCAGACTTGGCCTCAGCTAGCGACAATGAGGTTCATCAGATTTCAGTCGGACATCACGACTGTGGCTTACATCAACCATCAAGGGGGAACAAGGAGTTCCCTAGCGATGTTAGAAGTCTCAAAGATAATTCGCTGGGCAGAGATTCACTCTTGCCACCTATCAGCTATCCATAGAGAACTGGGAGGCGGATTTTCTAAGTCAACAGACTTTTCATCCGGGGGAGTGGGAACTCCATCCGGAGGTGTTTGCACAATTGGTTCATCGTTGGGGCAAACGAGAACTGGATCTCATGGCGTCTCGCCAGAATGCCAAGCTTCCTTGTTACGGATCCAGGTCCAGGGACCCCAAGGCAACGCTGATAGATGCTCTAGCAGCGCCTTGGTCCTTCAACCTGGCTTATGTGTTTCCACTGTTTCCTCTGCTCCCTTGTCTGATTGCCAAAATCAAGCAGCAGAGAGCATCGGTGATCTTGATAGCGCCTGCGTGGCCACGCAGGACTTGGTATGCAGATCTGGTGGACATGTCATCCTTTCCACCATGGACTCTGCCGCTGAGACAGGACCTTCTACTTTAAGGTCCTTTCAACCATCCAAATCTAATTTCTCTGAGGCTGACTGCCTGGAGATTGAACGCTTGATTTTATCAAAGCGTGGTTTCTCCGAGTCAGTCATTGATACCTTAATTCAGGCACGAAAGCCTGTCACCAGGAAAATCTATCATAAAATATGGCGTAAATATCTTTATTGGTGTGAATCCAAGGGCTACTCATGGAGTAAGGTCAGGATTCCCAGGATAAAATCTTTTCTCCAAGAAAGATTGGAGAAAGGATTGTCAGCTAGTTCCTTAAAGGGACAGATTTCTGCGCTATCTATTCTTTTGCACAAGCGTCTGGCGGATGTCCCAGACGTTCAGGCATTTTGTCAGGCTTTAGTTAGAATCAAGCCTGTGTTTAAACCTGTTGCTCCACCTTGGAGCTTAAATTTGGTTCTTAAAGTTCTTCAGGGGGTTCCGTTTGAACCTCTTCATTCCATAGATATCAAACTTTTATCTTGGAAAGTTATTTTTTTTGTAGCTATTTCCTCGTCTCGTAGAGTTTGAGTTATCTGCCTTACAATGTGATTCTCCTTATCTGATCTTCCATGCGGATAAGGTAGTTCTGCGTACCAAACCTGGGTTTTTACCTAAGGTGGTATCTAATAAGAATATCAATCAAGAGTTTGTTGTTCCGTCTTTGTGTCCTAATCCTTCTTCAAAGAAGGAGCGTCTATTACACAATCTGGACGTGGTTCGTGCTTTAAAGTTTTATTTACAAGCTACTAAATATTTTCGTCAAACATCTGCTTTGTTTGTTGTCTACTCTGGACAGAGGAGAGGCCAAAAGGCTTCAGCAACTTCTCTTTCTTTTTGGCTAAGGAGTATAATACGCTTAGGTTATGAGACTGCTGGCCAGCAGCCTCCTGAAAGGATTACAGCTCATTCTACTAGAGCTGTGGCTTCCACATGGGCCTTTAAGAATGAGGCTTCTGTTGAACAGATTTGCAAGGCGGCGACTTGGTCTTCGCTTAATACTTTTTCAAAATTCTACAAATTTGATACTTTTGCTTCTTCGGAGGCTATTTTTGGGAGAAAGGTTTTACAGGCAGTGGTACCTTCCGTTTAAGTACCTGCCTTGTCCCTCCCTTCATCCGTGTACTTTAGCTTTGGAATTGGAATCCCACAAGTAATGGATGATCCGTGGACTGGATACAACTTACAAGAGAAAACATAATTTATGCTTACCTGATAAATTTATTTCTCTTGTGGTGTATCCAGTCCACGGCCCGCCCTGTCATTTTAAGGCAGGTATTTTTTAATTTTAAACTACAGTCACCACTGCACCCTATGGTTTCTCCTTTCTCTGCTTGTTTTCGGTCGAATGACTGGATATGGTAGTGAGGGGAGGAGCTATATAGACAGCTCTGCTGTGGGTGTTCTCTTGCAACTTCCTGTTGGGAATGAGAATATCCCACAAGTAATGGATGATCCGTGGACTGGATACACCACAAGAGAAATAAATTTATCAGGTAAGCATAAATTATGTTTTTATATCATCTGCTTTAAAAATCTAAGACACCGGTGTCATAAATAAACTACTAGCAGCTGTTCTACATTCAGAATGTTAAAAGTGCGACGTGAATTAACCCTTAGTTATTGGTTTGCTAATGCTTACACTCAATATAGATCTTTATCAAAAAATGATGTTCTTAAAATTGTTTCTAAAAAGTGTTTACACATATGATACTTTGTATCTTCTAGAACAATGTACATAAATATATAGAGCACAATGTATGTAAATTCGTGGAAGTCCCAATAATTTAATGTATCAGCGTTTACTCAGCAGTGTAATTACTAGTTGTTTATCCCAACTCTTGCTGGATTCATAGTCTCTAATGCAAATTTAGTTGCTTAATAGCTCCCAAATAATCAATCCATAAGTAGTGGTATAAATCATACCTGCAGGTTTTTTAAGAGTATCAGTGCTTCCAACTATGTGTATCTTTTTTTTCGTTTGATCCTCTGGTATCTGACACCACTAACAGCTGTTCAAATATGTCACAGCTAGTAGCTCGATTCAGTTCAATTATCCGGCCTCTGACACAATCCTCCGCTTTGTTAGCTGATATAATTTTTCATCTGTTGGTGCGCGCACTTTTTTGAATACTCCTACCGCTCCACCTGTACACTAGCGTTTGTATCCGTGTATAACAACTCTTGTTACTTTGGTGTTGCGGTTATGGGAGTCTTAATGGTGGATAAATAGGCTTTCTCTTGTTAAGTGTATCCAGTCCACGGATCATCCATTACTTGTTGGATATTCTCCTTCCCAACAGGAAGTTGCAAGAGGATCACCCACAGCAGAGCTGCTATATAGCTCCTCCCCTCACTGCCAAATCCAGTCATTCTCTTGCAACTCTCATCTAAGATGGAGGTCTTAAGAGGACTGTGGTGTTTTATACTTAGTTTATTTCTTCAATCAAAAGTTTGTTATTTTTAAATGGTACCGTAGTGTACTGTTTATCTCAGGCAGTATTTAGAAGAAGAATCTGCCTGCATTTTCTATGATCTTAGCAGAAGTAACTAAGATCCTTTGAAGTACCTCACTCCTCAGAATATGTGAGAACAGCAGAGGGGGAATAGCGTGCAGGTTTTCCTGCAATAAGGTATGTGCAGTTAAAATATTTTTCTAGGGATGGAATTTGCTAGAAAATGCTGCGGATACCGAAGTAATGTAAGTAAAGCCTTAAATGCAGTGATAGCGACTGGTATCAGGCTTATTAATAGAGATACATACTCTTATAAAAGTGTATTTTAAAACGTTTGCTGGCATGTTTAATCGTTTTTTACATATGTTTGGTGATAAAACTTATTGGGGCCTAGTTTTTTCCACATGGCTGGCTTGAATTTTGCCTAGAAACAGTTCCCTGAGGCTTCCCACTGTTGTAATATGAGTGGGAGGGGCCTATTTTGGCTTTTTTTTGTTCAGCAAAAATTAGACACAGACATCCAGCTTCTTCCTGCATAATCCAGGACTTCTCTGAAGGGCTCAAAAGGCTTCAAAAGTCGTATTGAGGGAGGTAAAAAGCCACAGTAGAGCTGTGGCAGTTGTTGTGACTGTTTAAAAAACGTTTTTGTCATTTGTTATTCCGTTTTTGGTATTAAGGGGTTAATCATCCATTTGCAAGTGGGTGCAATGCTCTGCTAACTTATTACATACACTGTAAAAATTTTGTTAGTGTAACTGCATTTTTTCACTGTTATTTCAAAATTTGGGAAAATTTGTGTTTCTTAAAGGCGCAGTAACGTTTTTTATATTGCTTGTAAACGTGTTTTCCAAGCTTGCTAGTCTCATTGCTAGTCTGTTTATACATGTCTGACACAGAGGAACCTACTTGTTCATTATGTTTGTAAGCCATGGTGGAGCCCCATAGGAGAATGTGTACTAAATGTATTGATTTCACCTTAAACAGTAAAGATCAGTCTTTATCTATAAAAGAATTATCACCAGAGGGTTCTGTCGAGGGGGAAGTTATGCCGACTAACTCTCCCCACGTGTCAGACCCTTCGCCTCCCGCTCAGGGGACGTACGCTAATATGGCGCCAATTACATTAGGGATGCCTATAGCGATTACCTTGCAGGACATGGCTGCAGTCATGAATAATACCCTGTCATAGGTATTATCTAGATTGCCTGAATTAAGAGGCAAGCGTGATAGCTCTGGGGTTAGGAGAGATACAGAGCGCGCAAATGCTGTTAGAGCCATGTCTGATACTGCGTCACAGTATGCAGAACATGAGGACGGAGAGCTTCAGTCTGTGGGTGACATCTCTGACTCGGGGAAACCTGATTCAGAGATTTCTAATTTTAAATTTAAGCTTGAGAACCTCCGTGTATTGCTTGGGGAGGTATTAGCTGCTCTGAATGACTGTAACACAGTTGCAATTCCAGAGAAATTGTGTAGGCTGGATAGATACTATGCGGTGCCGGTGTGTACTGACGTTTTCTCCAACATTGGTGTGTCCGGTCCACGGCGTCATCCATTACTTGTGGAAAATGTTCTCCCCCACAGGGAAAGGCAAGGAGAGCACACAGCAAGAGCTGTCCATATAGCTCCCCCTCTGGCTCCGCCCCCCAGTCATTCTCCTTGCCGCTCTGAACAAGTAGCATCT
This sequence comes from Bombina bombina, assembly GCF_027579735.1. Classification (NCBI taxonomy): domain Eukaryota; kingdom Metazoa; phylum Chordata; class Amphibia; order Anura; family Bombinatoridae; genus Bombina; species Bombina bombina. Next base: position 148,913,745 of record NC_069504.1, read on the forward strand.
ACCACGGGGATGGCGAGGAGTTTGTGGTGTTAGTTGTAGTTTTTTATTCTTCTATCAAGAGTTTGTTATTTTAAAATAGTGCTGGCTTGTACTATTTACTCTATAACAGAAAAGTGATGAAGATTTCTGTTTAAGAGGGCTATGATTTTAGCACAAGTAACTAAAATCCATTACTGTTACCACGCAGGACTGTTGAAACAAGAGAACTTCAGTTGGGGGTAACAGTTTGCAGACTCATCTGCTTCAGGTATGACTAGTCTCCTTCTAACAACACAGGCTAATGCTAGATGACAGTCATTTTTCCCCTCAGGGGAAACGGTAAGCCATTTTTCTTTCACCTCAGCAAAAAAGATAACCGGCTTCCCCTTTTTGTTTTTTATGCTGGTAGACACTGTTAGGGGCTAAATCGATTGGTTTTTATTACAATATTATACCATTTGAAATATTTTATAAGCTCACATACACTTGGGAACGTTTTTTATTGATCTGGCTTGTTTTAGACACCTAAATCTAGTCAGGAAGGCCCCTTCACTCTAGTGTGCTGAGGGAAGAAGCCTCATTTTGGCACTTCAGCTGTGCAGTTGAATTTCAAGGCAGTGCATGCAGATTCATGTGAGAGGGTCCTGTGGTTCAGAAAGTGACTCCAAAAGGCTTTTTTCTGTGAATGGTGACCCCTAAGGAAGGTAAAAAGCTGCAGCAAGGCTGTAGCTGGGATTGTGGTGTGTAAAAACGGTTAAATCCAACAATTAGCTCCGGTTTGCTTGTTTTAAGAGCTAGAGTCTCCATATTTGCTGTGCAATACTTTCTAAGCATTAAGACACTGGGGTCCAAATTTCAGAAAAATCGGATATTGCCTTCATAGTTTTTTGAACATTCAGAAATAAATGTCATTTTATTATTTAAAGAGACAGTAACGTTTTTGTTTAAAATCGTTTTTATTGCATTGTTTGCCTGCCTAAATCTGTTTAACATGTCTGTTCCATCAGATAACCTATGTTCTGTGTGTATAGAGACAAATGTGGTTCCCCCTTCGAGTGTTTGTGATAATTGCGCCATAGCGTCCGAACAAAATCAGGACAGCTCTGTTATTTTTCATAATGTTGCCCAAGATGATTTATCTAATGAAGGTAGTGGGGATAGCTCTACATCCTCTCCTTCTGTGTCTACACCAGCTTTGCCCGCGCAGGCGACACCTAGCGCGCCAGTGCTTATTTCTATGCAACAATTATCAGCAGTAGTGGATAATTCTATAGCAAATCTTTTATCCAAACTGCCAGTTTTTCAGAGAAAGCGTGATTGTTCAGTTTTAAATACAGATAAAAAGGATGAACAATCAGACGCTGACGACGCCTTATCTATTTTACCCTCACATCAATCGGAATTGACTGTGAGGGAAGGGCTGTCTGAGGGTGAAATTTCTGACTCAGGAAACATTTCTCAACAGGCAGAACCTGATCTAGTGGCATTTAAGTTTAAGCTAGAACATCTCCGCGCTTTGCTTAAGGAGGTATTAGCTACTCTGGATGACTGTGATTCCATGGTAGTACCAGAGAAGTTGTGCAAATTGGACAAATATTTAGAGGTCCCAGTGCACGACGGCGCTTTTCCAATACCTAAGAGGGTAGCGAACATAGTGGAAAAGGAGTGGGAGAAGCCAGGTGTACCCTTTGCCCCACCTCCTATATTTAAGAAAATGTTTCCCATAGTAGACCCTAGAAGGGACGCATGGCAAACGGTCCCGAAGGTTGAGGGAGCTGTTTCAACACTAGCGAAGCGCACAACTATTCCTATAGAGGACAGCTGCGCTTTCAAAGATCCTATGGATAAAAAATTGGAAGGATTGCTTAAAAAGATTTTTGTTCAGCAAGGGTTCATCCTTCAACCAGCTACGTGTGTTATTACTGTCACTTCAGCGGCGTCCTTTTGGTTTGAAGAACTAGAAAGGTCGCTCCAGAAAGAGACTTCCTATGAAGAAGTCATGGACAGAATTCACGCATTAAAGTTAGCTAATTCCTTTATATTGGATGCCGCCTTTCAAATAACGAAATTGGCGGCGAAAAACTCAGGTTTTGCTATAGTAGCGCGGAGGGCGCTTTGGCTAAAATCCTGGTCGGCAGACGTGTCGTCCAAGACTAAGTTACTGAATATTCCTTTCAAGGGTAAGACCCTTTTTGGGCCGGAATTGAAGGAAATTATTTCAGACATCACTGGGGGTAAGGGCCATGCCCTCCCACAGGATAGGCCTTTTAAGGCTAAGAAAAAGTCTAATTTTCGTTCCTTTCGCAATTTCAGGAACGGACCGGCTAATAACTCCACTGCCGCTAGACAAGAAGGTAACGCGGCCCAGCCCAAACCCGCTTGGAAGCCCATGCAAGGCTGGAACAAGGGTAAACAAACCAAGAAACCTGCTGCTGCTACTAAGACAGCATGAAGGGGTAGCCCCCGATCCGGGACCGGATCTGGTATGGGGCAGACTATCTCTCTTCGCTGAGGCTTGGGCAAGAGATGTTCTGGATCCCTGGGCACTAGAGATAGTTTCCAAGGGATACCTGTTAGAATTCAAGGGACTTCCTCCAAAGGGAAGGTTCCACCTGTCTCGCTTATCTTCAGACCAGATAAAGAAACAGGCATTCTTACATTGTGTAAGAGACCTATCAAAGATGGGAGTGATAAACCCAGTCCCCTCCGGGGAACAAGGTCTTGGGTTTTACTCCAAACCTGTTTGTGGTTCCCAAAAAAGAAGGAACTTTCAGGCCAATTCTGGATTTAAAGATATTAAACAAGTTCCTCAGAGTTCCATCCTTCAAGATGGAAACCATTCGGACAATCTTACCAACAATCTAGCAGGGTCAATTTTTGACTACCGTGGATCTGAAGGATGCGTATCTGCATATCCCAATCCACAAATCTCATCATCAGTTCCTGAGGTTCGCCTTTCTGGACAAACATTACCAGTTTGTGGCTCTTCCATTTGGTTTAGCCACCGCTCCCAGAATTTTCACAAAGGTGCTAGGTTCCCTTCTAGCGGTCCTAAGACCGAGGGGCATCGCTGTAGCACCTTATCTAGACGACATCCTAATCCAAGCGTCGTCTCTTTCCAAAGCGAGGGCTCATACAGACATTGTGTTGGCTTTTCTCAGATCTCACGGGTGGAAAGTGAACATAGAAAAAAGTTCACTGTCACCGTCCACAAGGGTTCCTTTTCTGGGAACAATAATAGATTCTGTGGAAATGAAGATCTTTCTCACAGACGTCAGAAAGACAAAGCTTCTAAAAGCTTGTCGAGTTCTTCACTCTATTCCTCAACCCTCCATAGCTCAATGCATGGAAGTAATAGGACTAATGGTCGCAGCAATGGATGTGGTTCCTTTTGCTCGAATTCATCTAAGACCATTACAGCTGTGCATGCTCAATCAGTGGAATGGGGACTATACAGACTTGTCTCCCCAAATTCAAGTAGACCAGGTAACCAGGGACTCACTTCTCTGGTGGTTGACCCAGGATCACCTGTCTCAGGGAATGAGTTTCCGCAGACCGGAGTGGGTCATCGTCACGACCGACGCCAGCCTCTTGGGGTGGGGCGCGGTCTGGGACTCTCTGAAAGCTCAGGACCTATGGTCGCGGGAAGAGTCGCTTCTCCCGATAAACATTTTGGAACTAAGAGCTATATTCAATGCGCTCCTGGCTTGGCCTCAGCTAGCGGAAGCCAGGTTCATAAGATTTCAGTCGGACAACATAACGACTGTTGCGTACATCAATCATCAGGGGGGAACAAAGAGTTCCCTAGCGATGAAGGAAGTAACCAAGATAATCTAATGGGCAGAGAATCACTCCTGCCATCTATCTGCTATTCACATCCCAGGAGTAGACAACTGGGAGGCGGACTATTTGAGTCGTCAGACTTTCCATCCGGGGGAGTGGGAACTCCATCCGGAGGTCTTTGCTCAGTTAACCCAATTATGGGGCATTCCAGACATGGATCTAATGGCGTCCCGTCAGAACTTCAAGATTCCTTGCTACGGGTCCAGATCCAGGGATCCCAAGGCGACTCTAGTGGATGCATTAGTGGCGCCTTGGTCGTTCAACCTAGCATATGTGTTTCCACCGTTTCCTCTCCTCCCCAGGCTCATAGCCAGGATCAAACAGGAGAAGGCCTCAGTGATTCTGATAGCTCCTGCGTGGCCACGCAGGACTTGGTATGTAGACCTGGTGAATATGTCATCGGCTCCACTATGGAAGCTACCTTTGAGACAGGACCTTCTAGTACAAGGTCCATTCGAACATCCCAATCTAGTTTCTCTGCAGCTGACTGCTTGGAAATTGAACGCTTGAATTATCCAAGCGTGGGTTTTCAAATTCTGTGATTGATACTCTGGTCCAAGCCAGAAAACCTGTGACTAGAAGGATTTACCATAAAATATGGAAAAAATATATTTGTTGGTGTGAATCCAAAGGATTCTCCTGGAGTAAGATTAAAATTCCAAAGATTCTCTCCTTTCTCCAAGAAGGTTTGGATAAAGGATTGTCAGCTAGTTCTCTAAAAGGACAGATTTCTGCATTATCCGTCTTGTTGCACAAACGACTGGCAGCTTTGCCAGATGTACAAGCTTTTGTTCAGGCTTTGGTTAGAATCAAGCCTGTTTATAGACCCATGACTCCTCCTTGGAGTCTAAATTTAGTTCTTTCAGTTCTTCAAGGGGTTCCGTTTGAACCTTTACATTCCATAGATATTAAGTTACTATCTTGGAAAGTTTTGTTTTTGGTTGCTTTTTCTTCTGCTAGAAGAGTTTCTGAATTATCTGCTTTGCAGTGTGATCCACCCTATCTGGTGTTCCATTCAGATAAGGTTGTTTTGCGTACTAAGCCTGGTTTTCTTCCAAAAGTTGTTTCCAACGAGAACATCAACCAGGAAATAGTTGTTCCTTCTTTGTGTCCGAATCCAGTTTCAAAGAAGGAACGTTTATTACACAATTTAGATGTTGTTCGTGCTTTAAAGTTCTATTTAGAAGCAACAAAAGATTTTAGACAAACCTCATCCTTGTTTGTCGTTTACTCTGGTAAGAGGAGAGGTCAAAAAGCTACTGCTACCTCTCTCTCTTTCTGGCTGAAAAGCATTATCCGCTTGGCTTATGAGACTGCCGGACGGCAGCCTCCTGACCGTATCACAGCTCACTCTACTAGGGCTGTGGCTTCCACATGGGCCTATAAGAACGAGGCTTCTGTTGACCAGATATGTAAGGCAGCGACTTGGTCTTCTCTGCACACTTTTGCCAAATTCTACAAATTTGATATTTTTGCTTCTTCGGAGGCTGTTTTTGGGAGAAAGGTTTTGCAAGCCGTGGTGCCTTCTGTTTAGGTAACCTGATTTGCTCCCTCCCTTCATCCGTGTCCTAAAGCTTTGGTATTGGTTCCCACAAGTAATGGATGACGCCGTGGACCGGACACAACAATGTTGGAGAAAACAGAATTTATGCTTACCTGATAAATTACTTTCTCCAACGGTGTGTCCGGTCCACGGCCCGCCCTGGTTTTTTTTAATCAGGTTGAAAAAAATTTTCTTTATACACTACAGTCACCACGGCACCCTATAGTTTCTCCTTTTTTTCCTAACCGTCGGTCGAATGACTGGGGGGCGGAGCCAGAGGGGGAGCTATATGGACAGCTCTTGCTGTGTGCTCTCCTTGCCTTTCCCTGTGGGGGAGAACATTTCCCACAAGTAATGGATGACACTGTGGACCGGACACACCGTTGGAGAAAGTAATTTATCAGGTAAGCATAAATTCTGTTTTTCCTATACCTAAAAGGCTTACAGAAATTATTAGCAAGGAGTGGGATAGACCCGGTGTGCCCTTTTCCCCACCTCCTATATTTAGAAAAATGTTTCCAATAGACGCCACTACACGGGACTTATGGCAGACGGTCCCTAAGGTGGAGGGAGCAGTTTCTACTTTAGCAAAGCGTACCACTATCCCGGTTGAGGACAGTTGTGCTTTTTCAGATCCAATGGATAAAAAGTTAGAGGGTTACCTTAAGAAAATGTTTATTCAACAAGGTTTTATTTTACAGTCCCTTGTATGCATTGCGCCTGTCACTGCTGCGGCGGCATTCTGGTTTGAGGCCCTGGAAGAGGCCATCCAGACAGCTCCATTGAATGAAATTATTGACAAGCTTAGAACGCTTAAGCTAGCTAACTCATTTGTTTCTGATGCCATTGTTCATTTGACTAAGGACAGGGCCAAATCAAAGGCCAAACAGTCTAATTTTCGTGCCTTTCGAAATTTCAAGGCAGGAGCAGCATCAACTTCCTCCGCTTCAAAACAAGAGGGAACTGTTGCTCATTCCAGACAGGCCTGGAAACCTAACCAGTCCTGGAACAAGGGCAAACAGGCCAGGAAGCCTGCTGCTGCCCCCAAGACAGCATGAAGGAACGGCCCCCTATCCGGAAACTGATCTAGTGGGGGGCAGACTTTCTCTCTTCGCCCAGGCGTGGGCAAGAGATGTTCAGGATCCCTGGGCGTTGGAGATCATATCTCAGGGATATCTTCTGGACTTCAAAGCTTCTCCTCCACAAGTGAGATTTCATCTTTCAAGGTTATCATCAAACCAGATAAAGAAAGAGGCATTCCTATGCTGTGTGCAAGACCTCCTAGTAATGGGAGTGATCCATCCAGTTCCGCGGACGGAACAAGGACAGGGATTTTATTCAAATCTGTTTGTGGTTCCCAAGAAAGAGGGAACCTTCAGACCAATCTTGGATCTAAAGATCTTAAACAAATTCCTCAGAGTTCCATCATTCAAAATGGAAACTATTCGGACCATCCTACCCATGATCCAAGAGGTTCAGTACATGACCACAGTGGACTTAATGGATGCCTACCTTCACATACTGATTCACAAAGATCATCATCGGTTCCTAAGGTTTGCCTTTCTAAACAGACATTACCAATTTGTAGCTCTTCCCTTCGGGTTGGCCAATGCCCCGAGAATTTTTACAAAGGTTCTGGGCTCACTTCTGGCGGTTCTAAGACCGCGAGGCATAGCGGTGGCTCCGTATCTAGACGACATCCTGATACAGGCGTCAAGCTTTCAAATTGCCAAGTCTCATACAGAGATAGTTCTGGCATTTCTGAGGTCGCATGGGTGGAAAGTGAACGTGGAAAAGAGTTCTCTATCCCCACTCACAAGAGTCTCCTTCCTAGGGACTCTTATAGATTCTGTAGAGATGAAAATTTACCTGACGGAGTCCAGGTTATCAAAACTTCTAAATGCTTGCCGTGTCCTTCATTCCATTCCACGCCCGTCAGTGGCTCAGTGCATGGAAGTAATCGGCTTAATGGTAGCGGCAATGGACATAGTGCCATTTGCGCGCCTGCATCTAAGACCGCTGCAATTATGCATGCTAAATCAGTGGAATGGGGATTACTCAGATTTGTCCCCTCTACTAAATCTGGATCAAGAGACCAGAGATTCTCTTCTCTGGTGGCTTTCTCGGGTCCATCTGTCCAAGGGTATGACCTTTCGCAGGCCAGATTGGACGATTGTAACAACAGATGCCAGCCTTCTAGGTTGGGGCGCAGTCTGGAACTCCCTGAAGGCTCAGGGATTGTGGACTCAGGAGGAGAAACCCCTCCCAATAAATATTCTGGAGTTAAGAGCAATATTCAATGCTCTTCTAGCTTGGCCTCAGTTAGCAACACTGAGGTTCATCAGATTTCAGTCGGACAACATCACGACTGTGGCTTACATCAACCATCAAGGGGGGACCAGTAGTTCCCTAGCGATGTTAGAAGTCTCAAAGATAATTCGCTGGGCAAAGTCTCACTCTTGCCACCTGTCAGCGATCCACATCCCAGGCGTAGAGAACTGGGAGGCGGATTTTCTAAGTCGTCAGACTTTTCATCTGGGGGAGTGGGAACTCCATCCGGAGGTGTTTGCTCAACTGGTCCATCGTTGGGGCAAACCAGAACTGGATCTCATGGCGTCTCACCAGAACGCCAAGCTTCCTTGTTACGGATCCAGGTCCAGGGACCCGGGAGCAACGCTGATAGATGCTCTAGCAGCTCCTTGGTTCTTCAACCTGGCCTATGTGTTTCCACCGTTTCCTCTGCTCCCTCGACTGATTGCCAAAATCAAACAGGAGAGAGCATCAGTGATTCTGATAGCGCCTGCGTGGCCACGCAGGACCTGGTATGCAGACCTAGTGGACATGTCATCTCTTCCACCATGGACTCTGCCTCTGAGGCAGGACCTTCTAATACAAGGTCCTTTCAATCATCCAAATCTACTTTCTCTGAGACTGACTGCATGGAGATTGAACGCTTGATTCTATCAAGGCGTGGCTTCTCCGAGTCAGTCATTGATACCTTAATACAGGCTCGGAAGCCTGTCACCAGGAAAATCTACCATAAGATATGGCGTTAATATCTTTATTGGTGTTTATTGTCCTTTCTCCAAGAGGGTTTGGACAAAGGCTTATCAGCTAGTTCTTTAAAAGGACAGATCTCTGCTCCGTCTATTCTTTTGCACAAGCGTCTGGCAGAAGTTCCAGACGTCCAGGCATTTTGTCAGGCTTTGGTTAGGATTAAGCCTGTGTTTAAAACTGTTGCTCCCCCGTGGAGCTTAAACTTGGTTCTTAAAGTTCTTCAGGGAGTTCCGTTTGAACCCCTTCATTCCATTGATATTAAGCTTTTATCTTGGAAAGTTCTGTTTTTGATGGCTATTTCCTCGGCTCGAAGAGTCTCTGAGTTATCTGCCTTACATTGTGATTCTCCTTATCTGATTTTTCATTCAGACAAGGTAGTTCTGCGTACCAAACCTGGGTTTTTACCTAAGGTGGTTTCTAACAGGAATATCAATCAAGAGATTGTTGTTCCATCATTGTGTCCTAATCCTTCTTCAAAGAAGGAATGTCTTTTGCATAATCTGGACGTAGTCCATGCCTTGAAGTTTTACTTACAGGCTACTAAAGATTTTCGTCAAACATCTGCCCTGTTTGTCGTTTACTCTGGACAGAGGAGAGGTCAAAAAGCTTCGGCAACCTCTCTCTACTTTTGGCTTCGGAGGATAATACGCTTAGCCTATGAGACTGCTGGACAGCAGCCCCCTGAAAGGATTACAGCTCATTCTACTAGAGCTGTGGCTTCCACCTGGGCCTTTAAAAATGAGGCCTCTGTTGAACAGATTTGCAAGGCTGCGATTTGGTCTTCGCTTCACACCTTTTCAAAATGTTACAAATTTGACACTTTTGCTTCTTCGGAGGCTGTTTTTGGGAGAAAGGTTCTACAGGCAGTGGTTCCTTCCGTTTAAGTTCCTGCCTTGTCCGTCCCATCATCCGTGTACTTTAGCTTTGGTATTGGTATCCCACAAGTAATGGATGATCCGTGGACTGGATACACTTAACAAGAGAAAACATAATTTATGCTTACCTGATAAATTTATTTCTCTTGTAGGCCCGCCCTGTCCTTTTAAGGCAGGTCTAAATTTTAATTAAACTACAGTGACCACTGCACCCTATGGTTTCTCCTTTCTCGTCTTGTTTCGGTCGAATGACTGGATATGGCAGTGAGGGGAGGAGCTATATAGCAGCTCTGCTGTGGGTGATCCTCTTGCAACTTCCTGTTGGGAAGGAGAATATCCCACAAGTAATGGATGATCCGTGGACTGGATACACTACAAGAGAAATAAATTTATCAGGTAAGCATAAATTATGTTTTTTCTTCTCTTTATCGGTTCAGACCTCTGCACTTTGGTCCTGTATTTCTGCAGCTCCAGACAGTTATCAACGCGTATCGGCTCCCATAGAGCCCTTGACAAGATGATGGGAGCCGATACGCGTTGATAACTGTCTGGAGCTGCAGGAATACAGGACCGAAGCGCAGAGGTCTGAACCGATAAAGAGAAGAAAAAGCCTTTTTATCCACCGTTAAGACTCCCATAAGTGTAACACCAAAGTAACAAGAGTTGTTATACACTGATACAAATGCTAGTGTACAGGTGGAGCGGTAGGAGTATTCAAAAAAGTGCGCGCACCAACAGATGAAACATTCTATCAGCTGACAAAGCGGAGGATTGTGTCAGATGCCGGATGATTGAACTGAATCGAGCTATTAGTGCTGAAATATTTGAACCGCTGTTAGTGGTGTCAGATACCAGAGGATCACACAAAAAAAGGTACCGAGTTGGAAGCACCGATACTCTTAAAAACCTGCAGGTACGATTTATACCACTACTTATGTATTGATTATTTGGGAGCTATTAAGCAACTAAATTTGCATTTGAGACTATGAATCCAGCAAGAGTTGGGATAAACAACTAGTAATTACGCTGCTGAGTTGACGCTGATACAATAAATTATTGGGACTTCCACGAATTTACATACATTGTGCTCTATATATTTATGTACATTGTTCTAGAAGATACAAAGTATCATATGTGAAAACACTTTTTAGAAACAATTTTAAGAACATAATTTTTGATAAAGATCTATATTGAGTGTAAGCATTAGCAAACAAATTAACTAAGGGTTAATTTATGTCGCACTTTTAACATTCTGAATGTAGAACAGCGGCTAGTAGTTTATTTATGACACCGGTGTTGTTAGATTTTTAACGCAGATGATATAAAAGAATCGGTTGTTTTAAAATACTTACACCTAGATTACGAGTTTTGCGTTAGAGGCTGTGCGGTGCTAACGAGCAGTTTATGCTCACCGCTCACTTACAGACAGCACTGGTATTACGGGTTTTTACAAACCAGACAAGAAGTGAGCATTGAGCAAAATTTTGCTCATTACCGCACTCCAATACCAGCGCTGCTTACGTTAGCGGTGAGCTGGTGTAACGTGCTCGTGCACGATTTCCCCATAGGAATCAACGGGGAGAGCCGGCTGAAAAAAAGTCTAACACCTGCAAAAAAGCAGCGTAAAACTCCTTAACGCAGCCCCATTGATTCCTATGGGGAAATAAGATTTATGTTTACACCTAACACCCTAACATGAACCCCGAGTCTAAACACCCCTAATCTTACACTTATTAACCCCTAATCTGCCGCCCTCGACATCGCCAACATCTTCATTATAACTATTAACCCCTAATCTGCCGCTCCAGACACTGCCGCCACCTGCATTATACTTATGAACCCCTAATCTGCCGCCCCCAACGTCTCCGCCGCCACTATTCTAAATTTATTAACCCCTAAACCTAAGTCTAACCCTATACCACCCTAAGTTAAATATAATTTAAATAAATCTAAATAAAATTCCTATCATTAACTAAATTATTCCTATTTAAAACTAAATACCTGTAAAATAAAGCCTAAGATAGCTACAATATAACTAATAGCTACATTGTTGTAGCTAGCTTAGGTTTTATTTTTATTTTACAGGCAAGTTTGTATTTATTTTAACAAGTTAAAATAGTTATTAAATAGTTAATAACTCTTTAATAACTACCTAGCTAAAATAAATACAAAAGTACCTGTAAAATAAAACCTAACCTAAGTTACAATAACACCTAACACTACACTATAATTAAACGAATTCCCTAAATTTAAATAGAATTAAATAAAATTAGCTAAAGTACAAAAAAAACAAACACTACATTACAGAAAATAATAAACAAATTACAAGATTTTTAAACTAATTACACCTAATCTAATCCCCCTAAAAAAATAAAAAGCCCCCCAAAATAAAAAAAAAACCCTACCCTACACTAAATTACAAATAGCCCTTAAAAGGGCCTTTTGCGGGGCATTACCCAAAAGTAATCAGCTCTTTTACCTGTAAAAAAAAATTACAAATTCCCCCCCCCCCCCCCAACATTAAAACCCACCACCAACACAACCAACCCTACTCTAAAACCCACCCAATACCCCCTTAAAAAAACACTAACCCCTTGAAGATCACCTTACCGGGAGAAGTCTTCATCCAACCGGGCCGAAGTCCTCAACGGACCCGGGAGAAGTCTTCATCCAAGCCGGGCGAAGTGGTCCTCCAGACGGGCAGAAGACTTCATCCTGACGGCATCTTCTATGTTCATCCATCCGGCGCGGAGCGGGTCCATCTTCAAGACATCCGTCGCAGGGAATCCTCTTCCTTCCGACGGCCAACACGGAATGAAGGTTCCTTTTAAATGACGTCATCCAAGATTGCGTCCCTTCAATTCCGATTGGCTGATAGAATTCTATCAGCCAAACGGAATTAAGGTAGAAAAAATCCTATTGGCTGATGCGATCAGGCAATAGGATTGAGCTGGCATTCTATTGGCTGATTGGAACAGCCAATAGAATGCCAGCTCAATCCTCAGCCAATAGGATTGAACTTCAATCCTATTGGCTGATTGCATCAGCCAATAGGATTTTTTTTTTACCTTAATTCCGATTGGCTGATAGAATTCTATCAATCGGAATTGAAGGGACACCATTTTGGATGACGTCATTTAAAGGAACCTTCATTCAGTGTTAGCCATCGAAAGGAAGAGGATGCTCCGCGTCGGATGTCTTGAAGATGGACCCGCGCCGGATGGATGAAGATAGAAGATGCCGTCTGGATGAAGACTTCTGCCCGTCTGGAGGACCACTTCGCCCGGCTTGGATGAAGACTTCTCCCGGCTTCGTTGAGGACTTTGACCCGGCTTGGATGAAGACTTCTCTCGGTAAGGTGATCTTCAAGGGGTTAGTGTTAGTGTTTTTTTAAGGGGGTATTGGGTGGGTTTTAGAGTAGGGTTGGTTGTGTGGGTGGTGGGTTTTAATGTTGGGGGGGGGATTTGTAATTTTTTTTACATGTAAAAGAGCTGATTACTTTGGAGCAATACCCCACAAAAGGCCCTTTTAAGGGCTATTTGTAAGTTTAGTGTAGGGTAGGGCTTTTTTTTTGGGGGGGGGGGCTTGTTTTATTTTTTTAGGGGGATTAGATTAGGTGTAATTAGTTTAAAAATCTTGTTATTTGTTTATTATTTTCTGTTATTTTAGTGTTTTTTATTTTTGTACTTTAGCTAATTTTATTTAATTGTATTTAATTGTATTTAATTGTTGAAATAACTGCATTTAAAAGGTCCCTACGACTCTATAAATGTTAGTGTCTGTTTGCTATACTCTTTAGCGAAAGGCTAATATTACATTTAATAATCCCTTATGAATTATTATACCCACTATATAATATTAACACACAATCACTAGCTTAATTAAACTACCTGCAAGAACATCACTCGCACAGTCTTATTCCAGCAGTACAAATACTTTTATTACATTAAGGCTAAATACACAGTTACAATATGCAGATTAAATATAAATTACACATATGCAAATCACTTATAAATACTCAGCAGTGAACTATACATCAAAATTACACTAATACATTTGCCCAGTCTATGTGAAAGTGTGGGTGCTGTGAGTATGTGTCTGTAAAGATTACTTACATTGATGTTAGCTGGTCACCATTCCAAATGAAAGAGAGAGCCCCAGTATTTTTGGGTCTTTTATTGTAAGTCTTTCAACCCTCCCACAATGATGATGTCACTCATAAGCAAGCCCCCTTAGGAAATGTCCAGATATTTGGTTACAATGCCATGTGGTCTGGGGGAAGGGAATGCATTTGGTCAAAGGGTCTCTATATACATTTCTACTCACACCAGCTGGTCATAATTAGCAGACAGGGCCTGGTAATGTGATTCTCTCTATATTCCAGTATCTGAATGAAGAGTTAACCCCTTCTTGACCATTCAGCTGAGTTCTTGTAGTGATATATATATATATATATATATATATATATATACAGGGAGTGCAGAATTATTAGGCAAGTTGTATTTTTGAGGATTAATTTTATTATTGAACAACAACCATGTTCTCAATGAACCCAAAAAACTCATTAATATCAAAGCTGAATATTTTTGGAAGTAGTTTTTAGTTTGTTTTTAGTTTTAGCTATTTTAGGGGGATATCTGTGTGTGCAGGTGACTATTACTGTGCATAATTATTAGGCAACTTAACAAAAAACAAATATATACCCATTTCAATTATTTATTTTTACCAGTGAAACCAATATAACATCTCAACATTCACAAATATACATTTCTGACATTCAAAAACAAAACAAAAACAAATCAGTGACCAATATAGCCACCTTTCTTTGCAAGGACACTCAAAAGTTTGCCATCCATGGATTCTGTCAGTGTTTTGATCTGTTCACCATCAACATTGCATGCAGCAGCAACCACAGCCTCCCAGACACTGTTCAGAGAGGTGTACTGTGTTCCCTCCTTGTAAATCTCACATTTGATGAAGGACCACAGGTTCTCAATGGGGTTCAGATCAGGTGAACAAGGAGGCCATGTCATTAGATTTTCTTCTTTTATACCCTTTCTTGCCAGCCACGCTGTGGAGTACTTGGACGCGTGTGATGGAGCATTGTCCTGCATGAAAATCATGTTTTTCTTGAAGGATGCAGACTTCTTCCTGTACCACTGCTTGAAGAAGGTGTCTTCCAGAAACTGGCAGTATGACTGGGAGTTGAGCTTGACTCCATCCTCAACCCGAAAAGGCCCCACAAGCTCATCTTTGATGATACCAGCCCAAACCAGTACTCCACCTCCACCTTGCTGGCGTCTGAGTCGGACTGGAGCTCTCTGCCCTTTACCAATCCAGCCACGGGCCCATCCATCTGGCCCATCAAGACTCACTCTCATTTCATCAGTCCATAAAACCTTAGAAAAATCAGTCTTGAGATATTTCTTGGCCCAGTCTTGACGTTTCAGCTTGTGTGTCTTGTTCAGTGGTGGTCGTCTTTCAGCCTTTCTTACCTTGGCCATGTCTCTGAGTATTGCACACCTTGTGCTTTTGGGCACTCCAGTGATGTTGCAGCTCTGAAATATGGCCAAACTGGTGGCAAGTGGCATCTTGGCAGCTGCACGCTTGACTTTTCTCAGTTCATGGGCAGTTATTTTGCGCCTTGGTTTTTCCACACACTTCTTGCGACCCTGTTGACTATTTTGAATGAAACGCTTGATTGTTCGATGATCACGCTTCAGAAGCTTTGCAATTTTAAGAGTGCTGCATCCCTCTGCAAGATATCTCACTATTTTTGACTTTTCTGAGCCTGTCAAGTCCTTCTTTTGACCCATTTTGCCAAAGGAAAGGAAGTTGCCTAATAATTATGCACACCTGATATAGGGTGTTGATGTCATTAGACCACACCCCTTCTCATTACAGAGATGCACATCACCTAATATGCTTAATTGGTAGTAGGCTTTCGAGCTTATACAGCTTGGAGTAAGACAACATGCATAAAGAGGATGATGTGGTCAAAATACTCATTTGCCTAATAATTCTGCACTCCCTGTATATATGTATATATATATATATATGTGTATATATGTATATATATATATATATATATATATGTATATATATATATATATATATATATATATATATATATATATATATATATATATATATATATATATATATATATATATATATATATATACCCCTTCCAGACCATATGTGAATTCAGATCATGCCATTATTACATTCCCCCCTTTTGGCAATGGAGGTTACCATATCCTTCCATTCCAATGGTTGTTTTATATTAGTGAATCTGATGGAAGATTCCTAACCCCACCTATGTGTGATGGCTATATTAGTGTACTAAGGATGCCTCCATTCGCATACCATAATATAAGTGATATATACGTGCAATTAATGATTTTAAATAACACATACAAATTTGAATAATTATACATAATATAGAAATAAATAATATGATTATAAATGGATGTATGAACAGATTTCCCAATGCAGAACCCCATGATGACTGTTTCGAAAAGGAATTTGCTAATTTCTGCCACCAGGTAGCACTTGACATCTCTGTAAAAGTATGTTCAATCCTTTGTAGTTCTTGTTCCTGATGGTAGAAATTTACATGAACACGTTCCCCAAAATTTTTAAGATGTTCTAGTAACACAGAGTCTTTATGCAATAAGGTTACCCATTTTTGCCAAGGTGCATCATGTACTAATATTGGGGTTATGAGTGGAGCCCCCAAGGTAGCGTTATATGTGAGTAACTGTGGGACAGTGAAGTTAAACTGTAGTGAATTTATCCTCACAGGGTACCCAGTAATACAATAAATCCCTGGTGTGATTTGTTCCCTTGAATTACACCTGTCAAACCATACATGCACTTCATCTTTAGGCTTCAATGCAACAAAACACACCTTTCCTTGTCCTAAGGGAAAAATCATATCTTGGGGATTAACTTTCTCCACAAAACCATTGCAATATGAGTGATTATGCCAGCAGGAATCAAAAATTATTCTTGCCTGGTTGGGTAGACATAAAATTTTAGAAGGAAACCTTATGCAGCCAGACATGTCTACCTGTTCCATATGGGAACCATTCCATATAAAATTTGGGAACTCTAACTCATGATGTAAAACATGAGATTCTGTGACAGGTGTTCCTAGTGAAAACAAATGATAAACATTCTGATAGGTACCACTAGTGGGCACAAGTGAAGTAGCCCTGCATATATTTTCCCTGCAGCCCAACCAACTGTTTAACCATAATTCTCTGTGTTTTGATGCAAAACTGTTAACAACAGACTGCTCCCACCCTCCCAAAGGTGTATGGTTATTTTCCATAGCCTGTGCTATTAATTTAAAGTCAGTTGATAATTCTGTTTGCATGGAAATACACACAAAATCCCAGGATACTTCCCTTAACCTACTAATTACTCCTATCAGTATTTCCTCTGTATGTTGAATGGCAGGACCCTGAACCTGAATGACTGTCTGTGTCAGTGTCTCTACCAGGGTGTTTATCATTTGTTGCGTATGAATCCCTTTTGCATTTAACATCCCCTGAGACTGTAAGGTTGCTGTTAAGCTGGATATGTCAATGGAATTTACCACACCTAGCCCTGTTCCCACACCTCCCAAAACTGTATCCACGATATCCCTCCTAGTCCTTCTCCTAGTACCTTCTGCCCACTTAACTAATGCTTTTTCCATAGTGGCAGTAATTCTGGAACAATTTTGGTAATGTGTGGAAACTAGCCAATCTATTATTTTAATCTTCCACGTGATAAATTGGAATGTGGCATCCCTCAATACTGGAGTTGGCTTGATTGTACTTGTTTGAAATGGACCGCTAGAAACAACACTTTTCCCCTTACACATTGGAGTATTGTCATAATGTTTCATCTTTGGTGTAGTGATTAAAGTAGAATAGATCAAAGGCGCAAACGTGGTTGTTTCCTTTATTTGATCTATTTTTAAGTATACTTCAATCCCTCCACCAAAGTTGGAAGCTGTAACTCTCCAATTAATCCCTTCTCCAATTTGTTGTTCAAATATAACCTTGGTTATATTATAGTTATCGCCATTTACCGTGTGAATAGGATTTGTAAATGTTGTAGACACAGAAACACTTTCTCACACCAGACCTACAGTCCATTTTCCCCAAGCCACCCACTTACATTCCCATTCAACTTTATTACCCTGATTGACCCTCCAAAAACCAATTAAATTGTCTTGATGTTTTTCTGCAAATATTTAAATTTTCCCACCCACATTAAAAGTCAATTTTCCCCAAACAGTCTTTGCTAAGGTCTTGAGAGCTCCAGAAGACTGTCCATCCTCTGATGATGCTGCTTGAGCTCCATCTACGACTCCTTGTGAGGTTGGTGATTGAAAGTTCATTACAGTCACAGTTTGGAAGTTTTTGCAATAACACCCACACAAATGCAAATAGGTTTGTGGCGATCATTCCTCTCAGGCTCCACATAATGAAATCTGTCAAAAAAAAAAAGATTAAGAGAATATCAGTTCTTAGCAGAAATATCTACATCTGGGACAACTGTCCCTCTATACAATTTACATTGGTCAACATGGATCCATTTGTAACCAGGCTGCCTTCTGGTTTTCCCAGGGGTTGATCTTTCTATTTTAATGACGGTATTACCCAATTTGTCCAAAATTCTATAAGGTCCTTCCCAATTTGCATCCCAGGGAGAATTTTTGCGATTTTTTTTTAATCATGATCAATCCCCCCTTCTCAAACAGAGGTGTTTGAGGTGTAGATGAAAATTTACAATCTGTTGGGGCCATATTAGAGGCAGCAAAAATTAGCAGTGAGCTAAACTGCTCCTGAATTTGGGAGAGATATTGATCTCTAGACACAGATTCTCTCAAGGGGGTAGACAATTGTGGTTCACCTGGGTGGCCTAATGCCATCTTTCTCCCTGTCATGAGCTCATAGGGAGAAGACTTGGTAGCATTTGATGGTGTAGCTCTAATAGCCGTTAGAACTGCTGGAAGATGTGTGACCCATGATTTACCATACTGGGAAAGCATTTTTGACAATGTTCTTTTTAATGTGCGATTCATGCGCTCAACTATACATGAAATGATATGGTACATGAAATCTTGTCTGTATTCCCAGTAGGGCACAGAGATTTTGCATTACCTGACCTGTAAAATATGTACCCCTGTCTGATTCAATGAGTGTTGGAAACCCCCATTTTGAGAAAACATGTTCCCACAGTGCTCTGGCAGTAGCCTGTGCAGTATCACAACGAAGTGGAATAGTCTCAACCCATTTTGAAAAAATATCTACAATTACTAGGGCATACCTGAGACCCCCCTTTGATAGTGGAAGTGGGCCTATAAAATCAATTTGGATAGCTTTCCAGGGGCCATCTGCTACTGGTATTCTCTGGAGAATGGGTCTCTGACCTTTAGGACGTGGATTAATTTGAGCACAAATTAAACACTCTTGTACACATTTTAAACAGGTTTCTGCTAAATCTGGCCAATGAAATTTTTGCCTTAAATGGTACTCTAATGCACTTTGCCCAATATGCCCAAGAAAAGAATGTGTTTGCTGTGTTATAGGTCCCTGCAAATGACTTGGGACCACAAAAACCAATTTAGCCTGTGGATCAGTGGGATTAGAGTAACATATTAACCCATTACAAATTGAATAACCATTTGGGAATGTCTGCTGTTCCTGTAACAGAGGGAACAGGTTAGGATCTTTAGCTTGTTCTGTTTTCAAATCAGGTACCTCTGAATCTACCATTGTAATCTTTGCTATGTGTGCCATTGCATCTTTAGATGTAACATGCTCTCTCCAGGCTTCCTGTGTCTCACTGTCATTCTCATCTGATTGCCATGGTTCCCCATCTACAGTTGCCTGTTTGGCTAACATGTCCACATGTGCATTCCCTTGTGAATGTGCATCTGTGAAATGTGTGTGTGCCTTAACTTTAACAATAGCTGACTGCAATGGGTGCTGTGTTCCCCAATCTACCAACTTAAGGGCTTGAACATGTGACAATGGTTTGCCTGCTGAGTCTACCATTCCCCTTAGATTCCAAATTGGTAAGTACTCTGTCAGTGATCTGGTCACATAGGCACTGTCACTGTATATACAAATGTCTTGTGTGTCAAACCTGTGGCAAGCCATAGAAATGGCTTCTAATTCTGCTCTCTGTGCTGAGAATGATCTTGGTAACATAAATTTAAGAGCTAATTGTTGAGAGGGGACCCAAATAGCAAAACCAGTATTTAATTGAGCATCCTGCCAAAATCTTGAACCATCTACATAAATTTGTAAATCCTGGGGAGAAGTTTTGTCCCTGAACAATTTATGAGGCGATTCCCTGTGTGTGAATGTCTCGGTGCAGTCATGGGGTTCACCCTGAGTGTGCATTAGTTGGGGTAATGTGTATTTTGCATTGTGTTGTACAGTGATGTCACGATGTTGCAAATCTATTAACCACCTAGTCACTCTTTGTGTTGAAACCCCACTTAATGATTTCTCCAACAACAGCTTTATAGGGGTATGTGGTGTTTGGAGGATGAGCTTCCCAAATCCCACTATATGCTCAGTAGCCTGAACTGACCAATGCACCCCTAACAAAGCCTTTATACATGCGTCATAACCTTTCTCTACTGGAGTAAGAAGCCTGGAAAAATAGCCAACAGGCCTCCATTTTTCAGCCTTTTCCTGCAGTAGGACTGTGGAAATTGAAGTGTCAGATGTTGTAAAGCAAAAGGGGCCTCTCCACTGTGGCAAGGGCAGGGGCTGATGCTAAACCTTCCTTTAACACTTTAAATGTTTCCTCATGTTCTGCATTCCAAAGAATTTTCCCAACATCCTCCCCTTTCAAAAGATCATAGAGAGGTTTCTCCAACATAGGTGTGTCCGGTCCACGGCGTCATCCTTACTTGTGGGATATTCTCTTCCCCAACAGGAAATGGCAAAGAGCCCAGCAAAGCTGGTCACATGATCCCTCCTAGGCTCCGCCTACCCCAGTCATTCTCTTTGCCGTTGTACAGGCAACATCTCCACGGAGATGGCTTAGAGTTTTTTAGTGTTTAACTGTAGTTTTTATTATTCAATCAAGAGTTTGTTATTTTGAAATAGTGCTGGTATGTACTATTTACTCAGAAACAGAAAAGAGATGAAGATTTCTGTTTGTATGAGGAAAATGATTTTAGCAACCGTCACTAAAATCCATGGCTGTTCCACACAGGACTGTTGAGAGCAATTAACTTCAGTTGGGGGAACAGTGAGCAGTCTCTTGCTGCTTGAGGTATGACACATTCTAACAAGACGATGTAATGCTGGAAGCTGTCATTTTCCCTCTGGGATCCGGTAAGCCATGTTTATTACGATTGTAAATAAGGGCTTCAAAAAGGGCTTATTAAGACTGTAGACTTTTTTTGGGCTAAATCGATTGATTATTAACACATATTTAGCCTTGAGGAATCATTTTATCTGGGTATTTTGATATAATAATATCGGCAGGCACTGTTTTAGACACCTTATTCTTTAGGGGCTTTCCCAAAGCATAGGCAGAGCCTCATTTTCGCGCCGGTGTTGCGCACTTGTTTTTGAGAGGCATGGCATGCAGTCGCATGTGAGAGGAGCTCTGATACTTAGAAAAGACTTTCTGAAGGCGTCATTTGGTATCGTATTCCCCTTGGGGCTTGGTTGGGTCTCAGCAAAGCAGATACCAGGGACTGTAAAGGGGTTAAAGTTCAAAACGGCTCCGGTTCCGTTATTTTAAGGGTTAAAGCTTCCAAATTTGGTGTGCAATACTTTTAAGGCTTTAAGACACTGTGGTGAAAATTTGGTAAATTTTGAACAATTCCTTCATGTTTTTTCGCATTTGCAGTAATAAAGTGTGTTCAGTTTAAAATTTAAAGTGACAGTAACGGTTTTATTTTAAAACGTTTTTTGTACTTGTTATCAAGTTTATGCCTGTTTAACATGTCTGAACTACCAGATAGACTGTGTTCTGAATGTGGGGAAGCCAGAATTCCTATTCATTTAAATAAATGTGATTTATGTGACAATCACAATGATGCCCAAGATGATTCCTCAAGTGAGGGGAGTAAGCATGGTACTGCATCATTCCCTCCTTCGTCTACACGAGTCTTGCCCACTCAGGAGGCCCCTAGTACATCTAGCGCGCCAATACTCCTTACTATGCAACAATTAACGGCTGTAATGGATAATTCTGTCAAAAACATTTTAGCCAAAATGAACACTTATCAGCGTAAGCGCGACTGCTCTGTTTTAGATACTGAAGAGCATGACGACGCTGATATTAATATTTCTGAAGGGCCCCTAACTCAGTCTGATGGGGCCAGGGAGGTTTTGTCTGAGGGAGAAATTACTGATTCAGGGAACATTTCTCAACAAGCTGAACCTGATGTGATTGCATTTAAATTTAAGTTGGAACATCTCCGCATTCTGCTTAAGGAGGTATTATCCACTCTGGATGATTGTGACAAGTTGGTCATCCCAGAGAAACTATGTAAAATGGACAAGTTCCTAGAGGTGCCGGGGCTCCCAGAAGCTTTTCCTATACCCAAGCGGGTGGCGGACATTGTTAATAAAGAATGGGAAAGGCCCGGTATTCCTTTCGTCCCTCCCCCCATATTTAAAAAATTGTTTCCTATGGTCGACCCCAGAAAGGACTTATGGCAGACAGTCCCCAAGGTCGAGGGAGCGGTTTCCACTTTAAACAAACGCACCACTATACCCATAGAGGATAGTTGTGCTTTCAAAGATCCTATGGATAAAAAATTAGAAGGTTTGCTTAAAAAGATGTTTGTTCAGCAGGGTTACCTTCTACAACCAATTTCATGCATTGTCCCTGTCACTACAGCCGCATGTTTCTGGTTCGATGAGCTGATAAGGGCGGTCGACAGTGATTCTCCTCCTTATGAGGAGATTATGGACAGAATCAATGCTCTCAAATTGGCTAATTCTTTCACCCTAGACGCCACTTTGCAAGTGGCTAGGTTAGCGGCTAAGAATTCTGGGTTTGCTATTGTGGCGCGCAGAGCGCTTTGGTTGAAATCTTGGTCGGCTGATGCGTCTTCCAAGAACAAGCTACTTAACATTCCTTTCAAGGGGAAAACGCTGTTTGGCCCTGACTTGAAAGAGATTATCTCGGATATCACTGGGGGTAAGGGCCACGCCCTTCCTCAGGATCGGCCTTTCAAGGCAAAAAATAAATCTAATTTTCGTCCCTTTCGTAGAAACGGACCAGCCCAAAGTGCTACGTCCTCTAAGCAAGAGGGTAATACTTCTCAAGCCAAGCCAGCTTGGAGACCAATGCAAGGCTGGAACAAGGGAAAGCAGGCCAAGAAACCTGCCACTGCTACCAAGACAGCATGAAATGTTGGCCCCCGATCCGGGACCGGATCTGGTGGGGGGCAGACTCTCTCTCTTCGCTCAGGCTTGGGCAAGAGATGTTCTGGATCCTTGGGCGCTAGAAATAGTCTCCCAAGGTTATCTTCTGGAATTCAAGGGACTTCCCCCAAGGGGGAGGTTCCACAGGTCTCAGTTGTCTTCAGACCACATAAAAAGACAGGCATTCTTACATTGTGTAGAAGACCTGTTAAAAATGGGAGTGATTCATCCCGTTCCATTAAGAGAACAAGGGATGGGGTTCTACTCCAATCTGTTTATAGTTCCCAAAAAAGAGGGAACGTTCAGACCAATCTTAGATCTCAAGATCTTAAACAAGTTTCTCAAGGTTCCATCGTTCAAGATGGAAACCATTCGAACTATTCTTCCTTCCATCCAGGAAGGTCAATTCATGACCACGGTGGATTTAAAGGATGCGTATCTACATATTCCTATCCACAAGGAACATCATCGGTTCCTGAGGTTCGCATTCCTGGACAAACATTACCAGTTCGTGGCGCTTCCTTTCGGATTAGCCACTGCTCCAAGGATTTTCACAAAGGTACTAGGGTCCCTTCTAGCTGTGCTAAGACCAAGGGGCATTGCTGTAGTACCTTACTTGGACGACATTCTGATTCAAGCGTCGTCCCTTCCTCAAGCAAAGGCTCACACGGACATTGTCCTGGCCTTTCTCAGATCTCACGGATGGAAAGTGAACGTGGAAAAGAGTTCTCTATCTCCGTCAACAAGGGTTCCCTTCTTGGGAACAATAATAGACTCCTTAGAAATGAGGATTTTTCTGACAGAGGCCAGAAAAACAAAACTTCTAGACTCTTGTCGGATACTCCATTCCGTTCCTCTTCCTTCCATAGCTCAGTGCATGGAAGTGATCGGGTTGATGGTAGCGGCAATGGACATAGTTCCTTTTGCACGCATTCATCTAAGACCATTACAACTGTGCATGCTCAGTCAGTGGAATGGGGACTATACAGACTTGTCTCCGAAGATACAAGTAAATCAGAGGACCAGAGACTCACTCCGTTGGTGGCTGTCCCTGGACAACCTGTCACGAGGGATGACATTCCGCAGACCAGAGTGGGTCATTGTCACGACCGACGCCAGTCTGATGGGCTGGGGCGCGGTCTGGGGATCCCTGAAAGCTCAGGGTCTTTGGTCTCGGGAAGAATCTCTTCTACCGATAAATATTCTGGAACTGAGAGCGATATTCAATGCTCTCAAGGCTTGGCCTCAGCTAGCGAGGGCCAAGTTCATACGGTTTCAATCAGACAACATGACAACTGTTGCGTACATCAACCATCAGGGGGGAACAAGGAGTTCCCTGGCGATGGAAGAAGTGACCAAAATCATTCTATGGGCGGAGTCTCACTCCTGCCACCTGTCTGCTATCCACATCCCAGGAGTGGAAAATTGGGAAGCGGATTTTCTGAGTCGTCAGACATTGCATCCGGGGGAGTGGGAACTCCATCCGGAAATCTTTGCCCAAGTCACTCAGCTGTGGGGCATTCCAGACATGGATCTGATGGCCTCTCGTCAGAACTTCAAAGTTCCTTGCTACGGGTCCAGATCCAGGGATCCCAAGGCGGCTCTAGTGGATGCACTAGTAGCACCTTGGACCTTCAAACTAGCTTATGTGTTCCCGCCGTTTCCTCTCATCCCCAGGCTGGTAGCCAGGATCAATCAGGAGAGGGCGTCGGTGATCTTGATAGCTCCTGCGTGGCCACGCAGGACTTGGTACGCAGATCTGGTGAATATGTCATCGGCTCCTCCTTGGAAGCTACCTTTGAGACGAGACCTTCTTGTTCAGGGTCCGTTCGAACATCCGAATCTGGTTTCACTCCAGCTGACTGCTTGGAGATTGAACGCTTGATCTTATCGAAGCGAGGATTCTCAGATTCTGTTATCGATACTCTTGTTCAGGCCAGAAAGCCTGTAACTAGAAAGATTTACCACAAAATTTGGAAAAAATATATCTGTTGGTGTGAATCTAAAGGATTCCCTTGGGACAAGGTTAAGATTCCTAGGATTCTATCCTTCCTTCAAGAAGGATTGGAAAAAGGATTATCTGCAAGTTCCCTGAAGGGACAGATTTCTGCCTTGTCTGTGTTACTTCACAAAAAGCTGGCCGCTGTGCCAGATGTTCAAGCCTTTGTTCAGGCTCTGGTTAGAATTAAGCCTGTTTACAAACCTTTGACTCCTCCTTGGAGTCTCAATTTAGTTTTTTCAGTTCTTCAGGGGGTTCCGTTTGAACCCTTGCATTCCGTTGATATTAAGTTATTATCTTGGAAAGTTTTGTTTTTAGTTGCAATTTCTTCTGCTAGAAGAGTTTCAGAATTATCTGCTCTGCAGTGTTCTCCTCCTTATCTGGTGTTCCATGCAGATAAGGTGGTTTTACGTACTAAACCTGGTTTTCTTCCAAAAGTTGTTTCTAACAAAAACATTAACCAGGAGATTATCGTACCTTCTCTGTGTCCGAAACCAGTTTCAAAGAAGGAACGTTTGTTGCACAATTTGGATGTTGTTCGCGCTCTAAAATTCTATTTAGATGCTACAAAGGATTTTAGACAAACATCTTCCTTGTTTGTTGTTTATTCTGGTAAAAGGAGAGGTCAAAAAGCAACTTCTACCTCTCTCTCTTTTTGGATTAAAAGCATCATCAGATTGGCTTACGAGACTGCCGGACGGCAGCCTCCCGAAAGAATCACAGCTCATTCCACTAGGGCTGTGGCTTCCACATGGGCCTTCAAGAACGAGGCTTCTGTTGATCAGATATGTAGGGCAGCGACTTGGTCTTCACTGCACACTTTTACCAAATTTTACAAGTTTGATACTTTTGCTTCTTCTGAGGCTATTTTTGGGAGAAAGGTTTTGCAAGCCGTGGTGCCTTCCATTTAGGTAACCTGATTTGCTCCCTCCCTTCATCCGTGTCCTAAAGCTTTGGTATTGGTTCCCACAAGTAAGGATGACGCCGTGGACCGGACACACCTATGTTGGAGAAAACAGAATTTATGTTTACCTGATAAATTACTTTCTCCAACGGTGTGTCCGGTCCACGGCCCGCCCTGGTTTTTTAATCAGGTCTGATAATTTATTTTCTTTAACTACAGTCACCACGGTACCATATGGTTTCTCCTATGCAAATATTCCTCCTTAACGTCGGTCGAATGACTGGGGTAGGCGGAGCCTAGGAGGGATCATGTGACCAGCTTTGCTGGGCTCTTTGCCATTTCCTGTTGGGGAAGAGAATATCCCACAAGTAAGGATGACGCCGTGGACCGGACACACCGTTGGAGAAAGTAATTTATCAGGTAAACATAAATTCTGTTTTTTCTTTTTCAGCAAACCCTTCAATGAAATCACGAGAAAAATTTACCAAGCCTAAGAATTGTCTTAAGGACTGCCTATGCAAAGGTCTGGGTACCTGAAGTATGGCTGTAACTCGTTCTCTAGTAGGGCATCTTGTACCCCTTTGTATTGATACTCCCAAAAATGTCACCTTTTGTCTCATTAATTGTACTTTTGAAGTGTTTAACTTAAAACCAGATTCAGCAATCAAGTCAAACAGTTCATTCAGTCGCTCCAAATGTTCCTCTACTGTCTCTGTTTGTAACAAAATATCATCTACATACTGTATGATACTTTCTGGGACTGAGAATGTTTTTAATACCTCTGCTAATGCTTGGTATGTAGGCGAGCTGTGGAATCCCTGAGGAAGCGAATTGAAGCAAAATTGCGTATTATCAAAGCAAAAAGCAAACTTATATTGGCACTCTGGGGCTAGTCTGACACTCCAAAAATCATTACTTATATCCAGAACAGAATACCACCTACATGTGGCATTCAGTTTGGATACCACTTCAGGAGTAGAAGCAACTAGATTTGTAACAGGTGGGGTAACTTTATTCACCATACGAAAATCAGCAGTTAACCTCCAAGTATTATTTGCTTTCCTTACTGGCCACAAAGGAGAATTATTAGAGGAGGAACATTTCCTAATTATCCCTTGGCTTTCAAGCTGACTAATAATTTGCCTCACAGGTTCAATAGCTTCTGCTGGAAAACGATACTGTCTTTGTGGAGGGGGGTCAGGGCCTACAATATTGATTTCAATGCCTTTTAATATGCCACA
This sequence comes from Bombina bombina, assembly GCF_027579735.1. NCBI lineage: Eukaryota > Metazoa > Chordata > Amphibia > Anura > Bombinatoridae > Bombina > Bombina bombina. Next base: position 148,940,598 of record NC_069504.1, read on the forward strand.
ATCATTCTTATGCTGAGCCCATATGTCAGGGAAATCCATGACCAATCTCTTCAAATCAGGGTGACTTTCAGTATCCGGCCACACCCTTTCTGAAGG